>NW_026932734.1:0-5255 GCF_032062105.1 Saccostrea cuccullata
AATAGGAAAAAAAAAAAAAAAAAAGGGGGGGTTTTTAAAAAAAAATTTTCCCCGGGGGCCCCCCCCCCCCCCAAAATTTTAGGGCCCCCAAACCCCGGGGAAAAAACCCCCTTTCCCCCCCCCCCGGGGGGGGCCCCCCCCTAGAAGGGAAAAAAAAAAAAACCCTTAAACCCCCCAAAAAAAAAAAAAAAAAAAAACCAAAAAAAAAAAAAAATTTGGGGGGGGGGGGGGTTTTTTTTTTTTTAAAAAAAAAGGGTTTTTTTTTTAAGTTTTTTTTTAAAAAAAAAAAAAAAACCCTTTTTTCCCCTTTAAAAAAGGGGGGAAAAAAAAAAACTTTTTAAAAAAAAATTTTTTTTTTCCCCCCAAAAAAAAAATTTTTTGGAAAAACCCCCCCCCAAAAAAAAAAAATTTGGGGGGGGGGAAAAAGGGGTTTAAAAAAATTTTTTTTTTTGGGTGATTTTAAAAAAAAAAACCGGGGGGGAAAACCCCCAAAAAAAACGTTTTCCCCCGGGGGGGTTTTTTTAAAATTTTTTTTAAAAAGGGGGTTTTTTTTTTTAAAAAAAACCCCCCCCCCCCCCCCAAAAAAATTTTTTTAAGGGGGAAAAAATTTTTTTTTTTTTTTTTTTGGGGGTTTTTTTTTTTTTTTTTTTTGGGGGGGGAAAAAAGAAAAAAAATTTTTTTTTTAAAAAAAGAAAAAAACCCAATTTCCCCAAAAAAAAAAAAAAAAAATTCCCCTTTTTTTTTGGGGGTTTCCTTAAAGGGCCCCCCAGGGGGGTTTTTCCCCTTTTTGGGGGCCGGGGGCCCCCCCCCCAAAAAAAACCCAAAGGGCCCCCCCCCCCCTTTTTTTTTAAAAAAAAAGGGGTTTCCCCCAAAAAAAAAAACCTTTTTTTGGCCCTTTAAATTTTGGGAAATTGGGGGGGAATAAAATTTTTTTAAAAAAAAAAATTTTTTTTTATTTAAAAAAATTTTTTTTGGGGTTTCCCTTTTTTAAATTTTTTTTTTTATTTTTCCCCCCAAAAAAAAACCAAAAAAAAGTAAATTTTTTAAAAAATTTTTTTTAAAAAAAAAAAATTTTTTTTTTAATTTTAAATTTTAATTTTTTAAAAAAAAAGGGGTTTTTTTTTTAAAAAAAAAATTTTTTTAAAAAAAAAAATTTTTTTTTTTTTTTTTTTTTTTTTTTTTTTTAATTTAAAAAAAAATTTTTAAAAAAAAAAAAAAATTTTTTAAAAAAGGGGGTTTTTTTTTAAAAAAAATTTTTTTTTGATGGGGTTAATTTTTAAAATTTTTTTTAAATTTAAAAAACCCCAAAATTTTTAATAAAAAATTTAAAATTTTTTTTTTGAAACCAAAAAAGGGAAAAAAAAAAGGGGGGGTTTTTTTTGGGGTTTTTTTTTTAAAGGTTTTTAAAAAGGGGCCCAAAAAAAAATTTGGGGAAAAAAAAAAAAAACCCCCCCTTTAAAAAAAAAGGAAAAAAAAAAGGGGGAAAAAATTTTTTTTTTTTTTAAAAAAAAAAAAAAAAAAAAAAAAAAAAAAAAAAACCAAATTTTTTTAAAACCCCCAAAAAAAAAAACCTTTTTTTTTGGGGAAAAAAAAAGGGAAAAAAAATTTTTTAAAAAAAAAAAAGGGGGGGGGCCCGGGCCCTTTTTTTGGGGGGGGGGTTTTAAATTTTTAAAGGGGGGGGGGGGGGCCCCCCCCCCCCGGGGGGGGGTTTTTTCCCCCCCAAAAAGGGGGTTTTTTTTTTTCCCCCCCCAAATAAAGGGGTGGTTTTTTTTTAAAAATTGGGGGGGGATTTCCCCAAAAAAAGGGGGCCCCCCCCCCCCAAAAAAAAAAAGGGTTTTTTTTTTTTTTTAAAAAAAAAAAAAAGGGGGTTTTTTGGGGTTGGAAAAAAAATTTTTTAAAATTTTTTGGGCCCCCATTTTTTTTTTTTTTTTGGGGGGCCCCCCCCGGGGGGGAAAAAAAACCCCCCAAAAAAAAGTTAAAAAATTTTTTTTTAAAAAAAAAAAAAAATTTTTTTTTTAAAAAGGGGGGGTTTAAATTTGGGGGAAAAAAATTTAAAAAAAAAAAGGAAAAAGGAAAAAAAAAAAAAGGAAAGGGGAAAAGGGAAAAAAGGGGGAAATTTTTAAAAAAAAAAAAATTCCCAAAAAAAAAACCCCCAAAAAGGGAATAAAAAAAACCCCCCCCGAAACCAAAAAAGGGGGGGGTTTTTTTCCCCCCCTTTTTAAAAAGGGGGGGGGCCCTTTAAAGGGGGGGAAAAAAAATTTTTTAAAAATTTGGGAAAAAATTTTTTTTTTTAAAAAAAAAAGGGGGAAAAAAAATTTTCCCCGATTTTTTAAAAATTTTTTTTTTAAAAAAAATTTAAAAAAATTGGGGGGGAAAACCCCAAAAAAAAGGGTTTTGGGGGGGGGCTGGGTTTTAAAAAATTTTCCCCAAAAAAAAAAAAAAATTTAAAAAAAGGGGGGCAAATTTGGGGGGGGGAAAAAATTTTGGGGAAGGGGGGAAAAAAAAACCCAAAAAAAAAGTGAAAAGGGGTTTTGGGGGAAAAAAAAAAATTTTTTTTTTAAAAAAAAAATTTTTTTTTTTGGGGGGGGTTTTTTTTCCCCCCAAAAAAAAAAAACCCCCGGGGGGAAAAAATTTTTTGGGGGGGGGGGTTTGGCCAAAAAAGGGGGGTTTTCCCCGGGGGGGTTTCCCCCCAAAAAAAAAAAAAAAAGGGGGGGGGGTTTTTTTCCCCCCCCTTTTTTTTAAATTTTTTTAAAAATTTTTTTTAAAAAAAAAAGAAAGGGAAAAAAACTTTTTTTTTTCCCCCAAAGGGTTTTTGGGGGGGATTTGGGGAAAATTTTTTTTTTTTAAAAAAAAAAAAAGGGTTTTTTTTTTTTTTTAAAATTTTTTGTTTTTTTGTTTTTAAAAAAAATTAAAAAAAAAAAAAAAAAAAAAAATAAAAAAAAAAAAATTAAAAAAAAAAAAAAAAAAAATTAAAAAAAAAAAAAAAAAAAAAAATTTAAAAAAAAAAAAGGGGGCAATTAAAAAAAAATTAAAAAAAAATTTAAAAAAACCAAAAAAAAAAAAAAAAAGGGGTTTTTAAAAAAAATTTTAAAAATCCCCCGGGGGGGTTTTAAAATTTGGGGCCAACCCCTTTTTGGGTTTTAAAAAAAAATTTTTAAAAAAAAGGGGAAAAAAAAAACCCAAAAAAAAAAAAAATTAAAACCCCCCCAAAAAAAAAATTTTTTTTCCCCGGGGCCCCGGGAAAAAAAAAAATTCCACCGGGGAAACCCCCGGGGGGCCCCCCCAAAAAAATGGGGAAAAATTGGGTGTGTCTATATGTGAGCAATCCCGTGGGGGAAATTTTTCAAATTTTAAATTTTTTCCTCCCTTACACAAAGAAATTCAAGATTTTACCCAGCGTCTGTCAACAATGGATTTATAATCCGTATCGCTATAAGGGGAATCCGATGTGTGTGGACAATTTGCTTTTTATTTACATCAAAGAGACAAAAAAAGAAAGAAAACCGACGAGTGGCTTTTCCCCCTTTTGACCAAGTACGGCTTTACAAAGGGACGTATGTGGCGAATTGGTTTAAAAACACTTATCATAAATTACCTACGGGTCATGGACAAAAGTGTCAATGTTTTTATCAAAATGTATTGTAAATGAGTTGTTTGTTGGTTGTTTGTTGTTGGTTGTTGTTTGTTGTTACAAATAAAATTCAAGAAAAAAAAAATTTTTCTTATTATTATTTATGTGTTAGTGTTTTCAGTATGCAACAGGGTATAAAAAAGATGATGCAATGATATAAAAAGATGATGCAACAGATATAAAAAGATGATGCAACGGTTAAAAAGATGATGCAATAGATATCAAAAAGATGATGCAATGATATAAAAAGATGATGCAACAGGTATAAAAAATATGCAACAACTTAAAAAGATGATGAAATTTAAAGGGTGAGGGGTAAAAAAACAAGGTTTTAAAAGAGATCCTCCTCAGTTGGTGGGGCAGGGGTTTGGGAAAAAGAAGTTTGGCAAACGAATTCCTAGAATATTGAAGGCATGGAGATGGATAAAGATAAATTTTTATTAGAAAAGAGAATGACGGAACCTATGGAGGGGGATCCAAGCTCCTCAAACAAAAAAAGAATAGAGTTGAAAACCTTAATGGGAAACCAAAGAATGAATATTTACCCCTGGATAGCCTGTGAAGGATCCTAAATGTAATATGCCCCCCGGGACCTAATACGGGGGGGGGATACAAAGCTCTTCAACAAAGAAGAATGGAGTTGAAAATCTTATCCAAAACCCAAGAATGTATTTACCCCTATGACCTTAAGGACCTAATATCGGACAGAAGTTCCCCGATCCCTTAATTATTTCATTATTAAAGACCCAAAGAAGAAAAAATATAGACGTTTCTGAGAAAAAAGAGATTTTTTTTGGTTACCAGTATTTGTTCCCAAAAAGGAAAAATTCCCGGGACGGGAAAACTATAAATAGGGGATTCTTTAAAGAAGGAACCAGAAGGAGGACTGACTATTCGACTTCATATCGCTGCCAGATTTGCTATGTCTCACAGTATCCAGAATTGGAAAGTATGTTTTCAAGCAAAAGGGGGGAAAGAAGAATATGGGGTTTTGAAACGGAAGAGAAATAAAAATTCCCCGAGATTGGTAGAATGGGAAAAAGGGGCTGGAAAAACCCGAAGCTATTGCAGCCAGAGAAGCTAGGAAAAAAAAGTCTTAAAAAATTTGGTGGCAAATGTGAATAAATAAAAAAGATTGAACTGTTATTTATTTTAATCTCAATAAAAGAAAAAAAAATTGTGGGTTTTTTTATTTTTTAAAAAAAAGGTTATTCCCTTTTAAACCCTAGATTTTTTTAAAACCCAAAACAAAAAGTGTTGAGGGGTTTTTTAAAATTGATAAAAAAAGATCAATTTTTTTTAAAAAAGTATAAATAGTAAACATGGTACAAAACACACCTCAGTTGTGGACTGGTTTTTTGGGTTTCCCGCAAAGAAATGAGTAGAACACAGATTAAAGGAAACTGAATGGTTACTTTTACGGAGGGGGGAAAAGATATATACCCCCTCCCTTATGGTAGAACATCTTGCAGTATTTATACCCCCTCCCTTGATGGAAGAACATTTTAAAATAAACCTCAGAAGGAAAAAAAAAAACTAAAACCCAAAAACAAACTTTGGAGGATATTGGTATTATCAAAAAAAACAGAAAAAAAAAGGCAATGGAAATTGCTTCTTAAAACAA
>NW_026932735.1:0-5347 GCF_032062105.1 Saccostrea cuccullata
AAAATATAAGAAAACTCTATTTGTACTTTACTAGTAGGGCTGTATCAATTTCAATATCGATATTCAAGAAAAATTCTATGAAAAATTATTTCCCAATAATGGGACAAGCAGTTTTTCTTCTAATTCTGCTAAAAAGGTGGAAATTATAATAGCAAAGATTATATTTAACTTTTTTGATTAAAACTGATCATTAATTATAGATTTATAAAAGAATTAACACAGTTTTTATAGTTATAATAAAATACATAACAATTTTATTTTAACATGTTGATTTTACAGTCTTTAAAAGTTTCAATTGGAAGTGTTTTATTTACTGACTATGGGATAAGAACTTTGAAATGGGTAATAAAACACTTAATTTTTTTTAATGAAATCCATGCATTAAAATAATTTATAAGCCTTAACTGATAGACTAGTTTTAGAATCCAATATATCGCATATCGCTTTAGAAAATATCGTATTGTATCGTATCGAAATTTTTTGCTCAATACACAGCCCTATTTACTAGTAAATAATATTGATTTTAAAATAAAATACCGTCAAGGACATTTAAAAGATTATAATAATCAGTACATGAAAATGTTCTCTACAACATGACTGCAGTTGTTGATAAAAAAAAACAGAATGCAAAAATATATATTTGTTTCATTGATAACATACAGATTTTCACTGGAGAGACTCAGCAATCATTTATTTGTGGGGATAGCCATTTAAATTTTTTTAACTTTTAGTTTTAAATTTTCCTGAAGTAACTGATTCACCAAAAAGATAAAACTTTTTTGTTCTTATTTTTATTATGAATTACTTGAGTATTCAACTTATTTTTTTTTTTTTATTAAAAAGCAATTAAATTTTATGGTAATCAGGATTTTACCTTAAAATCATAAATATTCAACGTAAACAAGATGTTATTAACATTTTGAAGTAAAGGGGGGGGGGGGGTCTGACACAGGCGTAAGTCAGGTTTGAAGAACACAAGTTTTTCATGACAATGCTCTACTTCATAAGAGTAACTTAGCTCAAAGTGTTTTGAAAGAAGAATTTAAGATTAAGCTTTCTTGTCTTCCATATTCTCCTACACTGTAGCTTAGTCCCAGTTTTCCAGACTGAAACAGATGTTGTAGAGTTAACAAAGCTTAAACATGATTTTTAAAGAAGACTGCACCATGTTTACCTCAGGGCTTTCAAACCATGTGTGTAAAATTTAATGAAGGATGCATTAGAGAATTATATTGATCAATATTTTGGTTAACATCTTGGTTATTTCATTTTATTGATAATATTTTTTATGTAATTCATAATAGCATTGCCCATGTTGTTTTAGTATTATTTAAGTAATAATATATCCTGCTATTACTTGTGTATGGTGCACATCTCTAAATTTTTTCAATAGGCAAGATCATGCTTCAAGTACGATCAATTTTTAAACCAAAGCAGACAACTGATAGTTAAGTTGATGTTACAGAAATGTCAACAATCTCGTTCAAAGTCTGTATTTCGTAAATTCTATGGTTGTTATTATGACTTTCTTTCCAAATGTAACCTATCATAGATTTTGGCTGACATCTTTCATACCAATTGTTAGACTTTGTTTTTATACTGAATTTGACTTTTAAATGTTCCATCCACCAGAGTAGTATATTGGGGTCTAAGTCAACAAGGTAAGCTTACTACTCCTAGGTATCTTATCCACGTAGAATTTTCAGGTATCTATATCTTATGCCTTCACAGAATTGTATCATAGATCTTTTCAGATGATCACTGATATTTTTCTTTTGCATTAGAATAAGATTGGTCAGTGGTATTCTGTAAATGTCAGATAAGGTTTAGGAATAATCACTTAAATGGCTCTTTGGCAACAAAAATAAACTGGTTCCTTGAACTTCTCTTAGAAACTTTTAAATAGTCTTCTTAAAAAGATCAATGAAAATTCAGTTTTTGATTCCTTTTACACTAAAATAGACTCAGATCTGTGATTATGGATATTACGAATCAGGCTTTTTAAACACCCACATTTTACTGAAGAAAATCCGCTTTTTTCCTTCAATATGCCAACAAAGGAATTGACGCGGTTAATGCAAGTAATATTCTTAATAACTATAGGGTCCAGTCTTGTGTGTTAAAATCGTGCATTTAGCAAATTTAGAGGCAGCATAAAAACCAACTATCCTGTATTCAATAAGCCAGACGTGAAAAAATAATTAGATAGATTACATGATCAGTACGTACTGTTGCCAAAGCCATCACAAAATTGTCTTTGTAAGGCTAATTTTATAAAATGTATTTTAGAGGAACTTGAATTTAATTCTACAAGTGTTAATCCAACTTATACTCATGGTTCCCTTTCTAAGGGAGAAATTCTTCAAAAACACGTCATTATTGAATATTTTAAAGATCCCAAAGAACCAAAATGAATTTGAATTGCCATATCTTATTGGATTCCGAAACTTTGTAAAAATGAATAAAGACACAACGCGGGTTCCGGTGTCATATGTGAGACTTCCGCCATAGTGAGACTTCCCCGGAAGTCTGGCTTATAGTGAGTTTCCCCTTGGGGGGAAAAATGGCTATCTAGTGAGACTTCCCCCCATAATGAGCATAGTGAGTCTTTCCCCTTTTGGTTTTCGGTTTGGATTTTATATACATTGACATAATTAAATATTTATTGTATGCTTTAGGGACCTTTTAACTTTTATAAATTTCATAAAGCATTTTTAGGATTTGTATTTCATTTTGAAATTAAATTTGCGTGATATTAATGAAATTACATCACTATAAAATCAAATAAGATGGATTTGAGTTCTAATGCACTTTAAATCAAATTCTGACTGTCATGCATATTTTAGCAAAGGCAACGGATGCATGGATTGGGCTTAACCCCACCCCTTTTTTTTTAAAATTTATGACCGGAAAATTGCATGAAAATGTGTGCATCCCCTGCTCATCACACCCATACATCAATTCATACACAAACAGAAAAACAAACAAACAAAACTATGCTATCAATTTTATTTTATTCAAATGCTGAAAACAATCAGAACATTTCATATTTAAGTGACTCGTGAACTAATAAAATTATTCGTTATCAATACATGTAAAGGAAAGGGTAGACATATTATATATATTATATCGTCTCAATGTACATGCATATGTTATAACGGATATCAAACAGTTAAAGCGATATTCAAACTGTTCATGCATATAAAATAAATATATAAATACATGTATATATATGGAGGATAATTTCGTCATAAATTAACACTGTTAGAATTTTTTAAAATAATAAAACAATGTTCCAGAAACTATAATAAGAGGGGGAAGTCTCGCTATGAATGGGGGAAGGCTGGCTATAAAGTGAGCCTTCCCCGGAAAACGGCTATATAGTGAAACTTCCGTGGGGGAAGTCTCACTATATAGCCATTCTTCCGGGGGGGAAGGCTCACTATATAGCCAGCCTTCCGGGGGGAAGACTCACTATATAGTGAGCCTTCCGGGGGAAGCCTCACCATGGGGGAAGTCTCACTATACGACACCGGTAAATATTCAATCAAGCCTCTTTCTTTACATCTCACAAGATATTAACAGTAGTGAAGGAGAAACTTGACGAGTACTGTGCAACATATATTCGAGAAGTGGTATAAAGCAGATGTGGATACTTAAAAATTTCAAGGAACTTTTTAGAAATTTTGATATCACAAGATTTTACCAAAATCAACAGCCGTAAAAACCTACGACCATATCCCACGATAAATTAAAGACCAGGCTTTTTCATATCATTGACAGTTACTTTTTCAATAAAAAAGGAACTCGTAAACTTATTTTGTACCTTGTCATTGGTCATTTGAAAAATTATTTTGTTAAAATCATTCTGATTGTACACACAAGTACTCTGAAGTTGACATTAAAAAGATCCCCGAGTTTCTGATTGACAGTATTATTTGATTTTTGGAGACCAGGTCCTCCAAAATCTATTGGAATTCCCATGGGTACCAATTGCACCCCGTTATTAGCAGACCTAATTTTGTATTCATATGAAGCAGAATTTGTCCAAAATCTTGTAGCCTACATGAAAAGAAGGAAACACTTGCTGTGGCCTTCAACTCGACATTTAGATATATCGACGACGTATTGTTAATTAGGGCTTTCCACCTTTCTGTGGAAAGACCTCTTGAAATGCTTATGTTTATTAGGTCTTTCCACCTTTCTGTGGAAAGACCTCTTGAAATGCTTATGTTTATTATTAGGGCTTTCCACCTTTCTGTGGAAAGACCTCTTGAAATGCTTATGTTTATTATTATTATTATTATTATTATTATTTTTCTTCCCGGACTTTTGAAACCGCAAGACTTATAAAAAAATTTATAGTTCATGACATTGGATATTAAAAGTTATTCTGAAAAACGACCCCCCATGTTTGATCTTTGACCCCTTTCAAAGTTATTGCCCCTTTTGCAAGAAATGCTTGTTATCGCTACTCCTTCGAAACCGTAAACCGTAGAAATATGAAACCTTCACTAAAGTCTTCGACTAATTGAGAGGACTCTGGAATCTGTTCATTGCGAAAGTATTCGGTGACTCCTTCAATGAGTTATTGCCCCTGAAACTTTTTGAATTTTAGAAATAATTAAAAATTTTCAAAACGAGAAGTGATAGAGACATGGGACCAACTGCATAAGATTCATTGAGCTTTGAGCTTAAAATTCATGTAAAGGTCAAAGGTCAAGGTCATTCCAAAATTGAGAAATTAAGCTCTTTTTATATCTTTTTTGTCTCTTAACATATACAAACTGTCTTAGCATCATTAATATGTACTCTTTAAACTATTGAAAAGGTAAAATTCGTATTCCGTAAGATTGACCCTATTAAAAGTTATCGCCCTTTGTGCGGAGAACCTTGTTATCGCTACTACTGCGAAACCATAAACCGTACAAATATGAAACCTTCACTAAAGTCTTCGACTAATTGAGAGGATTCTGGAATCTATTCATTGCGAAAGTCTTTGGTGACTTCTTCAATGAGTTATTGCCCCTGAAACTTTTTGAATTTTAGAAATAATTAAAAATTTTCAATACAAGAAGTGATAGAGACATGGGACCAACTGCATAAAATTCATTGAGCTTTGAGCTCAAAATTCATGTAAAGGTCAAAGGTCAAGGTCATTCCAAAACTGAGAAATTGAGCTCTTTTTATAACTTTTTTGTATTTTAACATATACAAACTGGCTTAGCATCATTAATATGTACTCTTAAAACTATTTGAAAGATTCAATTCATATTCCGTAAGATTGACCCTATTAAAAGTTATTGCCCTTTGTGCGGAAAACCTTGTTATCGCTACTACTTCGAAA
>NW_026932736.1:0-5240 GCF_032062105.1 Saccostrea cuccullata
TGTTAACTTTTCACATTTTCGACTTCTTCTCAAGAACTGCTGGGCCAATTTCAACCAAACTTGCCACAAAGCATCCTTGGGTGGAGGGGATTCAAGTTTGTTCAAATGAAGGGCCAAGCTCTCATTCAAGGGGAGATGATTGTGAATTAATGAAAATTTGGTGGCATGTTTTAAAAATCTTCTTCTCAAGAATCACCGTGCCAGGAAAGATGAAACTTATGGGGAAACATCCTTAGGTAGTGTAGATTCAAGTTTGTTCAAATCATGACCCCCGGGGGTAGGGCGGGGCCAAAATGGCCGACCAAAGTTTTACATAGAAATATATAGGAAAATTCTTTTAAAATCTTCTTCTCAAGAATTGCAAAGCCATAATTCATCATATTCATATGGAAGCATTCTTAGGTAGTGTAGATTCAAGTTTGTTCAAATCATGACCCCCAGGGGTAGGGCGGGGCCAAAATGGCCGACCAAACATTTAAATAGAAATATATGTAGGACAATTCTTTAAAAATCTTCTTCTCAAGATCAGCAAAGCCATAAATTATCATATTTATTTAGAAGCATCCTCAAGTAGTGTAGATTCAAGTTTGTTCAAATCATGACCCCCGGGGGTAGGGCGGGGCCAAAATGGCTGAACAAAGTTTTACATAGAAATATATAGGAAAACTATTTAAAAATCTTCTTCTCGTGAATGGCAAAGCCATAATTCATCATATTCATATGGGAGCAGCCTTAGGTTGTGTAGATTCAAATTTGTTCAAATCATGACCCCCGGGGGTAGGACGGGGCCACAATGGCCGACCAAGGTTTTACATAGAAATATGTAGGAAAATTCTTTAAAAATCATCTTCTCAAGAATAGCAAATCCATGATTGGTCAAGGGACTACTTTTGGATTTAAACTTTTCAATAATAAACCGATTTCTACTTTTTCCTTGCCACAGTGCTCAGGTGAGCAATGTGGCCCATGGGCCTCTTGTTTAAACTACTTTATTACAGTTTAATACTTAAAGAAATTGAATTTACAATGTAGCTGATGCTTTCCAATAAATAATTTGAAACAATATCTTGGAATAAACTATACTGAAAAATTATTTTAAAGTCATTTATTTGACAGGTTCCACAGAAATTACTGGAGTATATAGTATCCAATGGAATCTCAGGCCCAGACACTGAGAACCTGCAGTTTGTGTGCCAACCCTCTAGTGCTCCGCTGTAACACATGCTGTGTAGGACTGTGCAGCTCCTGCGTGGAAAAGCATGTATCCTCCAACAGAGGACACAACCATGATGTGTCCATGTATGGTGACAGCCCAATCTTCAATCAGGCCAGGGTTCTGGTTAATATAAAAAGTCCCCTAAAACACATCAAAAGAGTCAGCTTCCTAAGAGGGAATGAGGTTTGGATCAGTGGAAAAGATAAAGGGATAAGAAGAGTTGATATAAACGGATCTGAGATTGGTGCCGTAAATACTGTATCAGGAATATTTCCACACGATATTGCTGTCTCCTCATCTGGAAACCTCCTGTACTCTGATTTCAGGACCTGTGCTGTCATGGAAGTAAAAGAGGGAGTTATTTCCTCATTGATAAAATACCAGGATTGGACACCCCAGGGCCTGTGTATCACAGCTGCTGGAGAACTCCTGGTTAGCTTGATGAAGCCAAATTTTTCAGAGAGCAAAGTAAATAGATATGCGGGAACTAAGACGATTCAAGAGATTCAGGTTGACGAGAAGAGGAAACCAATATTTGGAACTGGAAATTTTCTCTTATATCTCACTGAAAACAGAAACAAAGATATCTGCATTGCAGACTGCAATACCAATCAAGTTGTTGTCCTGAACGTTTATGGAAAAGTCCGTTTTCGATATAATGGCTTAATAGCTTCTAAATCTGTAACAAAATTTGTTCCCCGTTGCATTGGAACTGACAGCAAAAGTCAAATTTTGGTTGCTGACCGTGAAAATCATGTGGTCCACATCATAAGCAGAGATGGTCAGTTTGTGTCCCTGATAGACAGCTGCAGTCTGGACCATCCATGTGGCCTGGCAGTGGACGATAAGGACAGGCTCTGGATTGGAGAGTTTGACTCTGGGAGGTTAAAAGTCATCAGCTATTGATCAGTGTAGTTGATTTCTATACCTTGTGCATTCTGAGAGGTTGTAGGTCATCAGCTATTGACCTGTGTTATATGTGTAGGTGAATTCTCCACTACTTGCATTAAGAACAGTTACTTTTAAAATTTACTTGGCTTTATTTACATGTATTTTGAATCTATTTTACAACTAATATCAATAATAATAAAACATTTTTGACATAATTTTTTAAAGTTTATTTTTCAAACAAGTATCAATATTTTAAACAAAGGAATATTCTAGATCTATATCTTTTACATGAAAGTAGATCTGCTTTGTGATTTGGTACATGTAGGTGGGTGGTTGACATGGTGAGCAGGGCTCTTCCATTGAAACAAGGATGAGTTTCTTGCACATTTTCTTCCCTGATTACATATAGTAAACAATACTAAACATAGGTAATCAAAGATTACGAAGCTCACCTCAACGAATGTTATCGGTATATTAATGCAATTCTCACATCATATTTTTTTTTAAGTTAGTGTGCAATCTGACAACAATATTCATGCAAATTCTGTTTGTTATCATTGGGAATCATCTGTTCCAAAAACTTTAACCTGTTCACTAATCAAGAAAATGTCTCTCATTTCCTGCATTTGAGGCAAGTCTGGAATAGTCCATCCTTTGATGCATCATTCATGCAGATTAAATCATAAGAGGCCTTATAATCATAGAGCTACTCCAAAAGAATTGCCAAGGTCACTCATTTTGAAAATGTAGGTCAGATCAAGCATTTGAGGTAAGTCTGGTAGTGCCCATCCCTAGATGCATCACCCATGCAGGTTTGGTGAAGGTAAGGCTTAAAGTTACTATGGAATGGACCTGCTCCAAAAACTTGAACCTGGTCACTCATCTGGAAAATGTAGGTCAGATCCATCATCCTAAGCAAGTCTGGCAGTATCCAACCCTAGATGCATCATCCATGCAAGTTTGGTTCAGGTAGGACTTTAGTTACTTGGAAAGGGACCTGCTCCTTAAAACATTTACCTGGTCACTCATCTGGAAAATGTAGGTCAGATCCAGCATCCAAAGCAAGTCTGATAGTGTCCATCCATAGATGCATCATCCATGCAAGTTTGGTTCAGGTAGGGCTTATAGTTACTTGGGAATGGACTTGCTCCTAAAACTTTATCTGGGACACTGACGCTATAGCATAAACTCATCTTGACTTCCTCCAGGTGAGCTAAAAATTCAATCAAAACACAGGTTAATCTTTTGGTTTATAAGAATTATAAATCCTTAAGTTAATCAGGGATGAGAGACACCATAACCCTCTGACAGAAAACTAGGAAAAGATGTATCATTTTTAGTTTTACATGTTGCTTTCAAATAGACAGTTATAACTCCTAAGTTGGTACATCATATTTTTTAAGATCAATTCTGAAGACTTTATAGGTTTTGAATTGATCCCATTCATTTTTTTGTTGATAGCTGTATATGTTGAACTGCTGAGTTTCTGACTACATATTTAAGTAAACAGTATTTCTACAGGGTAACATTGTCTTGATATACTCAAATCACTTTCTAATAAATAGATGATTTAAGAAAAAGTTTTTGTAGCTAGTCCCCACTCAAGTACCTTAAAATCCAAATGTGTATACAAGTGAATTCTATCATTAAATAATTATAAAGAAAAATTGTAGAAAGGTTTGTGATAAAGCCAAACAATAAGACAAGCTGATGTACAGGTGAATTTCAGTGCATAACTGAAATTACCGGTAGATCGGCAATTTAATTTTGGTTATTTATTATTTATGTACATATTCTGCATGTAAATGGAAGTAAATAATAAGAAATTCTATTTAAATTTTAGCTGAAAATATTGCAATAAATATTATAATACAGTTAAAAATATTGAAGTATATTGCAATAAAAAATCTCTGGCCAATACCCAGCCCATATATGCATACATGGTGCATTCCATTTCATACATGTATCATACATGTTTTATCTCTTTTTTTCTCACATTGCCATTTTCTAATTATGTATATCGTATACTTATACCTCTGACCTGAATATATTTATGCTGTAAATATTTTTTGTCCTCATGTACCATGTATTTTAAATGGTTTTGAGAGAATAAATGAACTTGAACTTGAACTTGGGTACTCCTAAAAAAGCCTTGGTTGATGTCCCTATATATTCTCCTTTTATTATACTTTCATGTTAAATACTAAAATCTGATTGGTTTAGATGCAGTTAACAATCTGTTCTATTACCCTCAGCCTTAGCAACGCATGTGGCAACGGGTAACACAAAGGTAATGCCTCATGCGTGGATATTATGCGCGTACGGTTCACCGTAGAATTCTCAAAACGTCAGTTGCGCGTTTGAAAGAACTGGAATAAACTTGACGTCAATAAAAGCTTGCGTCCGATGTAGCTTACTTGAAAACAACAAACGACAGACGAAACATGCTTGTGAGTGCAGAAATAACAAAACTTTATATGATAAAAGACTCTTAGAGTATCAAACAAACAATAAAAAGGTCAGTAAATCTTTTTAGAAGTAGCGAGGAGTTTGAAAGCTTTCTAAACGTGAACGTAAAAGATGATCGACGATTTTTTTTTTTTGCTGACTTATATTTATGAAGACATTCAGTATAATAAAATAAATGGTGCCTGTTTTGGAGGGTAACAGTTGAAATTGACACCCCCAAGGAGCACCATTGTCAACCGACGCGTTGAGTGGAGGTTGACAATGGTTTTCCGAGGGGTGTCAATTTCAAATGTTACCCAGTATCGCAGGATTTCATAAAAGAATTTTAAAAGCTACAATGATATCAACTTTTTGTAATTTAACGCATTGTTCGCAAACGCACGTGCATGCACATGCAAGGTGATCATGATATGTTGTCTAAACCATTAACATATCTTTATATTCCAGAAATCAATAAGAATGATAAAAATATAAATTTTACCGTTTTTCAAACATATTGTTCATTTATGCATTGCGTGTGCGCATGTGCATGCAAGCACGTCCTTGCATTCAATTTTATTCATGTAGGAATCCATAATACCTATTCATATTCTAAACTTCATCCTGTTTGTTGAGAAACAAGAAAGATATAGGCATGTAAAGTTAGCCAATCAATTCAGCCCCA
>NW_026932737.1:0-52435 GCF_032062105.1 Saccostrea cuccullata
AACAACAAAAAATATCAGCAACAACAGTAATAATAACAGTAAATATCAGTATTTATCAGCAACAACAGCACATTATCAGTAATTATCAAACTTTATCAGTAAAATTTGGGATTCTCAGCACTTTTTTCGTCCAGTAGTGTTGTAGTGAAGTCACAGAATGTTTTGGTAAGATTGTGTATCTGTACACCTTTGCACATCCTGTATTGGTATCAATGGCATATGTTGTACTTTCAGAGTCACGCACATATAGAGTATTGTTTTCTGTGTTGAAAATTCAATCGTTGGCTTGAATTAAATCCAGTCCAAGATTAAAGGGGTTGATGAAATGATCTGAAGACATGGAATCTCTGGGGTATGATTGGTCCATTGAATGACACTGGGAGGGTTATAGCACTAAGGCTTGCATGTCGTTCACCACCGACTGCGACAGCATCTCTAATGTCAGATGGTTCTAGTTCGTTATGGTTTAGACCAAGTTTTAGCAAAAGGTGAGCACTTAAACAGAAAATACTGGATCCTGTGTCAACTAAAGCCTTGATTGGAATTCCAAAAACTGAAATGCTTACTGTGTTCTTTTCCACTGGCATAATTAAATTGACATTTCTAGCTGATGTTGCTGCTTTTGTTTTAGCTGAATGGTGTTTTTGACGTTTGTTAGCACTACTAGGCAAAGAACGGTTAGTTGTTGCTTGCTGTTTTTAGAAATTAGCTTGCTTGCTGTTTTGAGAAATTAGCTTTTTGAGTTTTGTTAGCAATGGACAAAGGTTTGTTGGTGAAGGTTTGTAGTTAACTGAAGATGCTGGGGATTGTGAAAGATATGGAAATAACGAACAGTATTCAATCTCAACGTCCATAAAAAAATATACAAAACAAGAGCAGAGCAAACACGGACCTCCGAAACATCAGAGGTGGGATCAGGTGCCATGGAGGAGTGAGCATCCCCTGCTGACCGGTCACACCCGCCGTGTGCTCGTTTTCATAATCAGGAAAAAACAGAAAAAATCCGTAGTCAATTCAGTGTATAAATAATGGACTAACAATTAGTATGAAAAACGTCAGTCAGCATTTGACTCAATGATAAATTGTATTTACTGACAAGGTCATTGTATCGACCATAGAATTTACGAAATGATGACTTTAAACGAGACTGTTGATATTCTTGTTTCATCAACTTGCTTGTCAATAATTTACCTCGTTTAAGAAATTGTTCATACGTAGAGCATGCTCTTGCGTATCGAATCAACTGAGATATAAATACTCCGTATGCAGGTGATGAAGGTATACTTTTTGTAGATGGAGTCATATGTTCTGTCGTTTTTTAAATTGTCTGTATAAATGAAATTAAAAACAAAACATTGATAAATTCTAATTTGTGTTTTACAAATTTTACATATCATTTAAATAGTGTAACCTTTTCTTTAAAATATTATAGTGGATAATCGCATAGAATATACTTAAACATAATTATAATGTGTTTATTTAAATAGTTATATTTCTGTTTTGTTTATAAAAAAATATTTTGTAGTCATTTATATTCGTTTTCTTGTATCCTTTTTAAAAAAAAAATCTGTAGGATGGTCAGATTATCTCCCCGTTTGGGACTTGATTTTTGATTTTAAAATGAATTTCTTTAATCCCTAATATAATTAATGTCTGAAGCCTCGGTCTAAAGTGGTTTGTACCTATATTTGAGCCCCCACCCGCTTTCGTCGTTTGTGACCAAAAATGGTATACAATACACGACATAACGATGTAACCAACATATGTGATGCTGTTTAAGATGAGATTTTATTAAATTAACGGAAGAACTTTGATTTTGTGGGCAATTACAGTTACGACAGAAAACATTGTCCGTGATAATTGAGGACTGGAACATACTGGGATAAAATTTGTGTTTACACCTACAAAGGGAGATCACAGCGAGAATCGTCTGGTCATGGTCAAAACAACAGGAGGCCCAGGGGCCACATCGCTCACCTGAGCAATTGGCTAGGAAAAAGCACATACCAGATCATATCAAAACTGAAAGTTACTGAGGGGGGGGGGTTGAATTTATACCTTCCAGGGGTCATGATATGTACAAACTTGAATCTAATCTACACAACCTAAGGATAATTCCCTATAAATATCATAAGGTTTCTTTATATATTCCTATGTAAAACTTTTATAGGTTATTTGCCCAACCCTACCCCTGGGGGACTTGTTGTGAATAAACTTGAATCTACACTATCTGGGGATGATTCCACAGGAGTTTCATCTTTCCTGTCTCAATGGTTCTTGAGAAGAAGATTTTTCCTATATATTCCTATGTAAATAATGTTTAGTAACATGCTTATCCTTTTTGGGGACAGGCACGGATCCCTATCTCTTATTATTAGTGTTTTGTTTAGTAGAATGTGTTTGTCTATTAGTTTGTGCTTTAGGTTTTGTACAAACTGAGCTGTAGTGATGAAATTTCTTACAATTACTGCACTGAGTTAAAAGCTGGATATTTTTTTTCTATCTGGTCATGACTTACCACCACAACCGCTGCAGTTCTGAATTCCACCCACATACTTTCTTCTTTCATCGTGACGTCTGGGTGTCTGGTTACGTTGGTCCCAGTTCCTCGGTCCTTTGGAGTCGTGGGATCTGGACTTTCTAGACCGGTCCTCATTGTGGTAATGTTGACTTGGCTCACCCTCTCTTCAACTGTCCTAGTAACTGGAACGGTCTCTAGACTGATCTCTGTAACGGTCTCTTGACTGATCTCTGTAACGGTCTCTTGACTGATGTCTGTAACGGTCTCTGGACTGATCTCTGTAACGGTCTCTGGACTGATCTCTGTAACGGTCTCTGGACTGATCTCTGTAACGGTCTCTTGACTGATCTCTGTAACGGTCTCTGGACTGATCTCTGTAACGGTCTCTGGACTGATCTCTGTAACGGTCTCTGGACTGATCTCTGTAACGGTCTCTGGACTGATCTCTGTAACGGTCTCTGGACTGATCTCTGTAACGGTCCATGGACTGATCTCTGTAACGGTCCATGGACTGATCTCTGTAACGGTCTCTAGACTGATCTCTGTAACGGTCTCTGGACTGATCTCTGTAACGGTCTCTTGACTGATCTCTGTAACGGTTTCTTGACTGATCTCTGTAACGGTCTCTGGACTGATCTCTGTAACGGTCTCTGGACTGATCTCTGTAACGGTCTCTGGACTGATCTCTGTAACGGTCTCTTGACTGATCTCTGTAACGGTCTTTAGACTGATCTCTGTAACGGTCTCTAGACTGATCTCTGTAACGGTCTCTTGACTGATCTCTGTAACGGTCTCTGGACTGATCTCTGTAAAGGTCTCTAGACTGATCTCTGTAACGGTCTCTGGACTGATCTCTGTAACGGTCTCTGGACTGATCTCTGTAACGGTCTCTAGACTGATCTCTGTAACGGTCTCTTGACTGATCTCTGTAACGGACCCGCGAATGATCTCTGTAATGTGAGTTGTGACCATGGTGACATTCTCTGGAATGATCCTGATAATGGTCACATCGAGGTGGAGCTCTGTGGTAATCACAATAAGAATGCGCATGGTTATCTCCTGGGCATTCCTCTCGGTGGGAATACCTAGGTCTTTCCTGGAGTTGATCAGCTTAGGCACTGATTTGCGCAGTAACTGTCTGTTCAATATGCGAGTTTATGGATTTAGTCAATTCACTCAAATCGAAGGATGAATTGTTCGTCACAAATGACACTTGTTGATCACAACCAAGTTCTTACTGAGCTAGGGAAATGTTTCTGCGAAGAGCTTGAAAAATTTGGGGTTCTCTGGCAAGAACCCTTCCTCTGATGTTGTTTATCAAGCCATTTGCAATGAACTGCATATTGTAGGCTTCATCGAGGTCATGGTGTGCCAGAGCAAGGCGCTCAGCTCTTTCAAGGTACTTTTCGCAATTTTCTCCGGACACTTGCTTTATTCCAAGCATGGTCATCTCGTATGAGGCCGGTTTTTAGCGTTCACTTAACAGGTCCTTGAATGCTTGCAGAGTCTGGTACTGAGCCGGATTTAGGGTCTGGAACCAGGTTCCTGCACTCCCGTCCAGCAAGCAGGGAATATATTCCCACACTGCATTGTCTGTAAGCTTATTGAATTTCTGCCACGCAGTTAATTTCGAAAGCCAGATGCATGGCGACTCACTTCAATTGAATTTGTTTGGTTGAGAAGTTGCCATAATTGTTGGTTGAAGAGTTAAATGTTCTTCTTGTATGTTGTTTTGAGAAAGTTCCACACTGAGATGAGGATTCAAAGATTCCTCAGAAGATTCTGATGAAATGTTGGGTTGAGGGTCAACTTCTTCCTCAGTAGGTTGAGTTGATGATTGCGTTACATGTAAGTCATCACTCACTTGTTGATCATTTGTTTGCTCGTTTGAATAGTTTGCCCCTGTTTCTGTAGGAATTCCAGCAGAGTTGTCTGATGTAGTTGTCAGTTGATGCTGGGACTCAACGACAGAAGATTCTGTACCTGTAGATTCTTGTCCTGTCTGTGATATCTTTGATGGAGTGACGAAGCTTGGGCTCCGTGGCCTCAGGTTGTAGTTAAGTAGTCTATTCTCTTTCATCCGGGACTATTAGGATGTAGGTATTTTTTATCTTCAGTATATGTAGAGTTTGCTGTAAAGGAAGTCTGGTCATTGAATATAGCGGTAGATGTGGAATCAAACTTGGATCTCAGTGGAATCTAAATTGAGTCTCTGTGAAGATCATCTAAACACAAAAAAACCACACAAATATAACCAACATATATCCATTATTTAAACACAATTTTTTCTCATTATCAGACAATTTTAAGAAGGAAATTCACTGATAAATTTATACAAACTAATATGGCAACTGAGCAATACATGGTATCAAATGGTTTCTGAACCATTGAAAACGTAACACATTATCATTAACTATAGAAAAAGAGCTCAACTCATTAAGAAGACTAATTGCTTTGAAATAAAGATTAAATCTGATAATAAATTTACCAAATCCCCATTCCTTCAGACAGAACTAAAGATAATACCTGTTTAAAAATGATTTAAACTCATAAGCAGTTTGCACATTGTTTTATTGAGTTCTCACATGAATTTCAATAGCTTCATGATAACTGAAATACAATGACCTCTTGTGCACACAGGCTTTCAGACATTCTGTTAAATATACATGATCTAATATTGTTCCACCCTCTGTTGTATAAAACTGCACCATTTGCATAAATCCCTCTGATTCTAGGAAGTTCTGTATGGGTCCATGTACTTTAGCATCTTCATTCATGTCGCCAATAATAATCAGGTCCCTATAACGCTTCTTATAAAAATCCACCACTTTTTTCATTGTGTCCAGAAAATTCTTTACAGGCAGTACACTTGGCCGGTAGAGTACAATGATCACAATATCCTCCTCACGTATTTCTACAGTTAATCCCTCTATATTCTTGTATTCCAAAGGATTGATCAAGATTGTCTCGTTGGTTTTCTTCTTGTACACACCAACCCCACCACCTTTAGCTGTTTTTAGTCTTGTCATCACATCTTCTCTAACATCGTAACACTGGTTTCGAGTAACATGGTGAAAGTCAAAACCCGAAATTTCAATATCACTGATTCTCTCATGTTCTTTTAACCATGTTTCTGTTAAACATACAAAATCAGCTTTTAGCAATCTCTTGTCACAATTCATCTCCTGAAAGTGCCCTCTCAAACTCTGTATATTAAACAAAACAATTGTTTTGTAATTTCCAAAATCTGATACATTGCATGTCCTGTCCTCATCTAAAATGTATTTCTCCATAGTATTAAGTGCCAATTTCACATCTAAATCAGCATAATTTTTTTTCTGAAGGACACTTTCATCATTGGTCTCGATGAATAAACCAGCTTTAGAAGTAACTCGGCTGATGGCTACATATGCTTGACCAGGAGAGAAAGTCCGATCTAAATTCACAACAACACTCTTGGCAGTCATGCCTTGAACTTTATGTGCTGTGCATGCCCATGACAGTTTCAGTGGAAATTGATGTCTGGCAACACTCATTACATTCTTCTCATTTATCTCTTCCTCTACTCTTTTAATTGGAACAATATTTCCTTTGGGTGTTGTTTTCCCTTGTATTTTACCAATGTTTGAACTATCAAAGATGACTTCAATTACTTCTACTGCATGTGCAGGTTGGTTTTTTTTAGACACAAAGTTTGAAATATATCCCATTGCACCATTCACTAGTCCATCCTCAACACTAACATTTCGTGTTAACATTACTCTTGCATTCACAGCTAAAAGTAAAGAAGCAGAGAGACCATCAACTCGGGTACTAATCAAAGGTTTGTCACGTAAAGTTAGTTTCCCTGTTGTCTTGTCTTTCTGAAAATCATCAGCATGCACTTCCATCAATTCTTCACAACTGCTGTGCAACATTTTAAGATTGTACTCATTTGCCTCTTGGTTTGTAGAATAAACATGAAGAACATCATCTGGTCCATCTCTAATGCATTCCTGCAGTGTCTTCAATGCATCATCTGATATGGCTTCTTCACTTGTTCGAATACGCAGTGAATTCAGAACAGTTGCAAATGCTTTATCTTCACGTTGTCGCATTATTTCGTCCAACTCTACAATTTTAAAAAGATCAAGCCAGTAGTCAATTGGATATGAACCATTTTCTTTATACAATCTCTCATCTTTTCGTTGTTTAACAGGTGGAAGTTGATAAAAATCTCCAACTGCTATGACGGATACACCACCAAATGGCTCTTTACATTTTTTTATTTGGACAAGTCGTTCATGAATGTAATACAACAATCTTTTGTAGACCATGGAAACCTCATCTATGACTAAAATCTGCAAATGTTCTAATCTTGTTCTTATTCCACTCAAGCTTTGTTCCTTCAATGGTTGATAAGGAATTGGTAGAGCCTTTGTTAAGGAAAACACATGATGAATGGTATTTCCTCCAATATTGAATGCTGCTGTTCCTGTGAAAGCCGTGAGAATCACAGATAATGCATTTGGAGAAGGCAGTGTTTTTTCCAAGAGACGAGATGCTTCATAGTGTATTGTCTTAATCAGATGGCTTTTTCCTGTTCCTGCTCCTCCAGTTATAAAGATGTGCAAAGGTTTCACATTCTCTCCAGACATTTTCTTTACACACCACTCATGAACAGAATAAAAAATCAGCTTCTGTTTGTCATTCAAACTGCAAAGTAAAGGCAGCATGTCTTTTCTGGTGTTTTGAGTTTCCCTTAAATGATATACGGCATCTTCAGAACCACTACTCTCAATTTCGTGTGTGACCTCTGATTCTGCACTCTCCTGATCATTTCTTTATTTTTCATTCAAACATTCTCTTCGATTCAATTCTGATTCTGGACATAAACTTGCCCAAGCATCCTCTGGTTCACCAAGCATTTCAAATGCATCCTGAGCATTTTCAATATCATCCTCATTTCTTGAGAAGTAAGCATGGTTAATATCCACTATGCTCTTAACTCTTTCTAAATCTGAGTTTGGTTTCACTTTCACATGTCCATTTTCATAAAATGTCTGGTACAAATCAAATCCAACTGGTTTCAACTGATTCAGATTCCAGTATGGAAGGAAAAGTTGCAGCAGACACTGATAATATTTTTCACGTTCAATATCTCGATTGAATCTTGGATATCGAATAACAGCAGGTTTCCCTCTACTTCTCTTTTGAATGTAGCCCTTTCCATTTCTCAATTCATACACACCTTCTTTTTTGCTCTTTGGAATCTGAGATTTACAAAGCACTCTGTATTCTGAACAGAATTCAGCTAGACACATTTTATGGAAAAGATACAACTCAGGACGACTTTCATACCTTTCCACAATATTTGTCATCCACACACTATTTTCTTCTTCATCATCATGGTCATCTGCCATCTTATCATTTTCATCAATCTCAACTTGCTGGTTCTTTTTTATCTGTGCAAGAGGCTTACTCAAACGAGTCGGATTTTCTCCCACAGGAATGAAAATGACTTTTCTTGAACTCTCTTTCATTTTAAGATTGCACACCCTGTATACTGCCTCCTGTGCACTAACCTCTCTGTGATTTAGATAGGCTGACCCTACCCTCTTGATGGTATCATGTGCACTCAAATTTCCCTCTGCTGCTTCTATCCGTGTTTGCTTAAGTAGCATTCCCATTTCCCTTTCAGACTTTGAAATATATGATATAATATAGACTATGCAGCTGAAAGGGTTCAATACATACTGAATGTCCATATTGGCATCCCAGCTTTTGAGCAAGCATGGATTGTATTGATTTGTCCACATTTCTGTTGGATTTCGTTTCAAAATAGTTGTTGTTTTGGAGGTCAATACTTTGTGTGCTCTTTCATATAAATCCTGTGATAGGTTTACACTGCTGAATATTTCCTCTGTTGTTTTACATGCATTCGTATCATCCATTACTTCATTCCAAATCTTTAACAAAATCTCTTTTGCCTGCACACTACCTAACTCATTACTTGCATCATTCAAGTTCTGTTCTATTTGTCTTGAAATGAATGTACACTCTGAAGGTGGTCTTGGAAAATTGAACCTACATTCTGTTCCTTTTTTCTTACATGATTTTGAGTGACCTTTGCTGTGCTGCTGAACATCCAATACAATTTGGCTAAGTTCTTGGTCAGTGTCTTCTGATGGTAGAGCACATGTAACATGCCTATCAATGAATTGACAAACAGTCTCCTCACTATCATCATCCAATTTTGGAGCATTCTCAACCCAGTACAAGCAGTGCATATGAGGAGAACCCCTCTGCTGAAACTCAACCCTTACAAAGTAATCCAATATTTTTCCTATGGGTTTTGCTGGTGACATTATTACATTATTCTGGAAAACATGGAACCTATGTTCAAACATGCTGGCAACAGTTACAGGGTTGCTCCTTAAAATTTCACTTTTCTCAGACCAATCTAGATCAGAGGGATTTCTATTGTCATCCATATGTTGCATAATTGAACCCAGTATTTCATTCCACCTGTATTCTGCTGCAGAAAATGAACAGAACCATGTAGGAATTCCAAGTTGTCGAAGCATAGCAAAAAGATCTTTTTGTGCACACGACCAATATGCAGGTGTTCCTCTAATTGGTTGCATAAATCGAAGAGCCTCATTATTCTTGAGCAGTTTCGCAAGTACAACAGGATTCTGTAACATTTCTGTCGTGACTGGCATCCCTCCATCGAGTTTCGATACAGATTTGCGAATTGAAATTTGAGTTTTCTCAATAACCTGCTTCAATTCAGATAAGTACTGACAAAAGAAAATGTAATTTGTATCTTTTGCAAATCTATTGTCTGCATTCATCAGCCTGTTGTTAAAATATCGAGAAAGGGTTATCCTTACATCTCGACTTTCATTCCAAGAGTATTTGCCTGTTGGAAATAAATGAGGAAACGTCTTTGCTTCATTGCCCTCCTCTTGCAACATTCTTATTGGATTCTGTCCTTCAACCGGAGCAATATTGTAAACATCATCAAAGTAGTGATCTAGAACTTCTTGCGCAATATCAACAGGTTGCAAACATGTATCTGTAGCAACTTCTTCCATATCATTGTTGTGTTCTTGACTTATTTCTTCAGTGTCAAATACTTCTGGCTGGCTGAATAGGCTACTTTGGTCAGTATCATTTTCCCATGTTGTGTTGATTTCAACATCATGATACCACTGATTGTTTTCTTTCAAGTAGTTTAGAGCTGTTTTAATGTGATTCGGATTTACAAACTGATATTCATAATATCCCTTGTATGATAATTTTCGTTTTAGTTTAACTCTTAACAAGAGATTTTCATTTCCGTTTAGAGGTAAACTGCTCGTTTTCTTCACGTTTGATGGCACACATACTACAGGTCCATGTACGTTTTGTTGGCCACCTTTTGGAAGCATTGTTACTTTCATGAAAGGTATATGAAGGGCAATAAGATGCTTCTCTAGACTATTCAAGCTATTGAGCTCTGGTGGAATATCTTCCAAACACAATTTGTTGAAGGCTGCTTCAGCAGGAACATTTCCAGTAAGAATTTTCCTATGGCATGTAAAACAAATCCATGTCCTTGATTTGGGACAATTATGAGAACATGCAGATGTACAACAATGAACATACTTCTTATCAATGCATAAATCTGCAACATGAGCCGCCTTCAAACTTTTTTCATACATATCAAGCGTACATCCTTGTACCTGGTTTTCAAACAAAAGGCGATGGCAGCAGCAACATACGTATTCTGGTCCATGTCTAACACAATTTTTAAATGATTTCACTACTTCATCAATGTCTTTGAGCATTTCATGCAGTGCTTGTCTTTGTTTTTGTACAGATTTCTTACTCTGTCCCTTTGTTTCTGCACTAGAATGATATCTGGCTTTACTAGCAGCTATAACCTTCTTCTGATGCTGTTTGTTTGTTTTATATTTCTGTTTGCTTCTTTGTTTGACATCCTCCTTGTGGGCCTTATTTGTTTTATATTTCTGTCTGCTTCTTTGTTTGACATCCTCTTTGTGGGTCTGATTTGTTTTATATTTCTGCCTGCTTCTTTGTTTGACATCTTCTTTGTGAAGCTTGTTTGTTTGATACTTTTGTTTACTTTTTTCCTTCACTTTTTCTTTGTGTAGCTGGTTTGTTTCATATTTTGTAACACTACTTCGTTTTAATTTTTTACAATACTGTTTATCATTTCTGTATCTTCTCTTAGCATCTGCAATGCATTTTGTTTTGAATTCTGGGTCTGTTTTGTACTTCATGTTTATCCTACACAATTTTTTTTCTTTAGCACTTTCATCTGACATCTGGAGTTTGCAGCTTTCTTTCTGGAGGGCAATAGATTCTCGCAGTTGTCTCTTTTGGTTTCTATCTTTAATTTTCTTTCTATTTTCTTTCAAACATAATAGATTCTGTAATGAAGTCACTGTAGATACTGATGTCACAACATTATAATGACTCTGATTTACATGATCTAAATAAATGCCCCCCAGTGAGGTCATGTTTTCTGATGAATTCACCATTTCTCGAGTATAAGTAACCCATCTGTTCTGTGAGTATGTATGAATTTCACTATTCAGCAGATGGGACAGTGCTAGAATCTCTATTTCAGTTGCCCATTTTCCGTCCATGAGCATGCCTGACAAGGAAATATGGTTTTCTACAGAATTCACACCTGGCCTCAAGAATTTTTTGAATAGCAAACCATTTTCTAAGAGGTGATTGCATACTGCTAAACGTATTGTGTGATGGTAATCTTGCTTTCCTGTCAAACAGAATGAGATTGCTCTAAAGAAACAATTTCCATCTGGCTCAACTTGAACACTGTTCATAGGTATTGTAATCTCCTGTCCATACTGATGTTTATTTTCACACTCATGCACTGAATACGGTATTCCTAAGATTTCACAGTGTTTTTTCTTTTCATCATCAGATAGTGGTAAAAATCTTTTTTGATGCTTCTCACTCCCAATAAATTCTACCTCATCAGCAATTTGTAAATTCTATTTTTAGTAACCATGGCAACACTGTTCATCTAAATTAAAAACCGATGCACTATTCTATGTATCTTAGTGTAGTCTACTTGTGTGCCAAAGTATATTTGAATCAGACCAAAACTGTGGAAGGAGTAGTGTTTTAAAGGAATTTCACAGAAAATTCTATTTTTAGTAACCATGGCAACACCGTTCATCGAAATCAAAAAATGATGCACTATTTTATTTATCATAGTGTAGTCTACTTGTGTGCCAAGTTATATTGAAATCAAATCAAAACTGTAGGAGGAGTAGCATTTTGAAAAATTGTTTACAGACAGACAGACAGACAGACGGACGCCGGACGCATTACTATCGCATTATAAGCTCTTCTGGTCTCTGACCACTAGAGCTAAAAATTAATTATTTTTTATCTCACAATTAAATTAGAAATATGAGGTATATATAAAAATGATATTTACTTTCATACCTATCTAATTCCCATTAGAAAACATACTGAAGCGCTGCTTTTTAAATCACAATTACAATTTGTTTTCTGTGCATGTAAAATAACACGCATCCATTAACAAGAGTTATGGTTCCATTGTCGCCCTTGAAAATATTTTTTAATGAAGCAAAATATTAATTAAATGTTTATAAACAATACTGCATCTGAAATTTCTGTACAGTTAAAAGAATTATACTGTAAGAGATAGGGATTTCTCAATTTGCACCGTTTAAAGATACTGAGTATAAATGTTTTAAGTAAATTATTATTAATAATTAATTTGCATACTAGCATTAGAAACTATAAATCAACATTTGCACCATAAGTAATGTTTGATAGAGTTGACTATATAATGGTTCTTATGAATGAAAATTGTAAACTCTGACATGACAAATCACTGAATTTCATGACAAAATTTCTGAAGAGAGTTATCTATCTTGTCAAAAGAGTTATCTCTCTTATCAGAAGGATATTGCCCCTTAAAATATATATGTCATAATATTATAGAGAACAAGATGTGTTTGTGAAACATTATGTGCCCGGTGTCAACAAAGTTCGAAAAATCTATTTTTAGTATAAAGGTCACAGTCAAGGTCACAAGGTCATTGACCTTAGTTTTGTTTGAAAGAACTTAATTAGTGAATTATGCATACTAAATATGAAGTCCCTATCTCCTATGGTTCAAAAGTTATGGCAAAAAAAAAGAGGAAAAAGCTATTTTTAGCATATAGGTCACAGTCAAGGTCACAAGGTCATTGACCTTGATGTCATTTGAAAGAAATTTATTAGTAGAGTATGCATACCAAAAATGAAGTCTCTATCTCTTATCGTTCAAAAGATTTGGTGAAGGTTAAAGTTGACAACAGACAGACAGACAGACTAACAGATAAGCAGACAAACAGACAGGACAAAAACAATATACGACCCGGATCTATCGATCCGGGCGTGTAAAAAATTAACTTCAAATCTGTCCAAGTACCTGTAAAATGAAATTTCTGAAAATATTTTTTTCTAATTCATGGACAGTGATATAAGGTTGATATCTTAGACAGTAAAATGTATTATTTTGTACAAATATTATTTTCTAAATTTTCATTGGCTGAAAGGACGTCGCCAGATATTCCTCCTTTTGTGATATCAGCACAAAAGCGTGTAGGCGGAAAATTTTATGGCAGAACACATCCCTCGGTTGCACTGAAGTTACGTAGAACGTGGCATCATAATAAGCAATCTAATTAAAATTAGATGTTAGATCTGCTCGCATACTCTTTACACTAACATCTAACAACATCCCATTGAGGGTCACGTCAGAGGTCAAATTCGGAACAGCTCTAGACTTATTCGCTTCAACAATATTTTAGGATTTTGCAGGCCACAATCTGATTGGTTGATAGAAATTGACCTCTGACGTGACCCTCAATGGGATGTTGTTAGATGTTAGTGTAGCGAGTATGCGAGCGGATCTAACATCTAATTTAAATTAGATTGCATAATAAGAAGTGTGTTTTTAACCATTGCAACGTACAATGTAATGACCGCCAAGTCTGTTTAGTTAGAAGTGTGTCATTGCATTTACTTCAAGTGATAATATAATATTAGTATTATGGACTTCAGCGAATGGTCAATATATGGTTTTATTATACCTCTGTTTATGACACACCCTTAGGTTATGAGCAATCTTAGTGTGGAGAAGTAGATTCTAATGTCCCTCTGTAAGAAAGATATGGACGGGACACGATTGCACAGACAGACGGACAGACAGACGGACAAGGTGATTCCTATATACCCCCCAAAACTTCGTTTGCGGGGGGTATAATAAAAAACATGGAAATAATTTAGCAAAGAATGAGTGCACTTAAGCTAGGAGAGTTGGATTCCGATGTTTTGCGCAAAATAAAATTCCAAAATTCATTAAATTTATGTTTTATAGGTATTAAACAATATCTTAAGAGCAGGTTTTGGTATATTATATTACATGAATGTATCAAATAATGCAGAGCGAAACTAGCTTTTGAGACGGGGATCCAACAGTTTTGTGTCATTTCTATTGTTATTCATATGCATACCAGTTTTCAACGACTTTGTTTACATCGAGCCGCAACTTGGCCATTTTTCTTATTTGCACAGAATATGTATTTTAACTTAAACTTATACATATCCAAAGGAAAATGTTGGCCAAGTTGCGGCTCATATCTAATTTTCAAAAAAAATGTCTCCAAAGTAGGGTCGAGATAGCTAGTAAATTAACCGGTCACTGAGCAACAACGATTGATATTATAATCACCTTTCTCACGTGACCTTCTGCTGTTTGATACGCTAACTCTTTTATTGAAAATTTCATTGTTTTTAATTCTCTGTTGTGACATTATCTTTCGTACTTCCAACTTTAAACTATGGGAGATTTTTGCGCAAATTTTGAAAGGGTTTGAAGATAATGTGTCTCTTATTTACATGTAACATTATGCTTTTCATTAGGGGTGTTTTAAAAGAATTCTGGTATTGACAGTGTCATTAGTAAGTACACGTATAGGCTTATGTCCCCTTTGTATTATGGTCTGCCGAGCGAGACATCTATCCCTATCCCTTAACATTAGAATTATTTAATAATTGTGCACCATAAAATCAAGATGATCTCTCTCTCTTTCTCTCTTCTCCGATTAAATCTGTAGTGCTAAAAAATCATATGTGCTAATGTTTACATTCCACAACCATGCGGTTTAAATGTCTCCGCCTATTTGTGAATACCTTATAATCGAAAGTGGTCCCGTCCAAATTTCCGGAATTTAAGGCTTTTACATGTTTTTTTTTAATTACATCTTCTGTGATTATAGAAATTTGTTTGACAAAAAATTCTAGAAATAAATATCAAAAGCATATACTTGCACATTAATCATAGATTAATTTAGCGATATATTGTAATGTTATGCTTAAAATGGGTAGCCAAAAAGGTTCCAAAAGGCGTTCTTAAGTGCACTCATTCTTTAAAACTAACAAATATGATAGGCATTTTCCTCTTATTTTTCCATTAGGTCTTAGCTAGTGCAATGTAGGTTACCGGTAAATAATTATATTTGAAACAATTTGAAAGTTTATCAACATCTGAAATACGAAAAAGACTAAACCAGTATGGCTATAGTGCAGATTTTATTATGAACATTATTCAAGTTATGATTATAAAAATAAGAAAACCAACACATATCACTGGGTTGTTTGTATTTAATATTTATGTGTGACAATAAACTGGAAACGGTTCTCCAAAATAACATTCATGAATATTAAACATGTAGAAAGAATATGTATTTTATATAAAGTAATTGAAAGTAATTGAAAAAGTAATTATAATTACATTGGAAATTTTAGCTGTAATCGATTAAATTACAAAACAAGTAATCGAAAATATCTTCGATGACAGATTAATGTCGAATACTTGAAAAAAGGTATAATCATTAAAATCTATTATGATTACCCCATGCCTGTTTGCTGTATTATCTTATATTAACTATGTTTATTTATTATGTAGCTTACACTTTAAAGATAACTACATATTAATAACACTTCACATTTTCCAGGTTTTTGGATAGGCTCTTTTTTCTGATCGGTCATTTCAGCCAATCTTACAAATTCTAGAAACAAGAATTTACACAAAAAATAACGAATAAATCCATTATTTATATTTTAAAAAATTATGGCTTTTAACCTAACATTTCTGAACAAAGATGACCCAAAGGACCAAGCTACTTCAGATCTTTCTGGATTTCTTTATACAAAATACACCTTGAGTTATTTTCTATATTACTTTTTACTCCCCTGTACTTTCTTTACTACATTACCAAGACTTACAATCTCTCTCTCCAGCGCAGTGAGCTTTGCGAAGCGACGCTCTTAACTGCGAGCTCTAATGACAACGCCTGGGCGAAGAGAAAATTCGGACTACTGCTCATTCATTCCATAGAATTTTTTTGGTGCAGTAATTTTGACCCACAATGCATCGCTTTGTACACAAACATAAAAGCCACTTTCTCTTGAGAATAATGACAACAGTTAAAAAGAAAAGTAAACTTGCCTTGATTTAATAAATTTGTTGCAGAAAAATAGTCAATAGAACGGTTCTTTATTTGAAATCAGCCCCTTCATACTTCTGTTTGATAATCCAACATCCATACGACGTCATATGACGTAAGAGTCTTAGACCCGCCGAATGTCACACGCAGTTTGAAGAGCCAAAGAGTATGACTAAAATGGGAAGCGAAACAGGGCCGGGCAGGGAATTTGGAAACTGAAAACCGGGTTTTTGATAATAAAATAAATACTCATTCTTTCTTCATAAAATTTATGGACACGGTTTTTTATCCTAGGATTGACCTTCGCTGAAAGTTTTAAGTCAATAAAATGCTTTGTTTTTCAATGATAATCGCCGATTGTCCTTTTGCAAGTGACTAAAATTGGTAGCCAGCCACCTAAAACATCTAACTGTTGCAGTAATAAATCCCAATTAAAATATACGCATTTTTTGAATACCTGGGATTGGTCAAAACCGGACAGGTTCACCCAGACAAACCTTTTATTTCTGAAATACTTATCAGAGGATGTTAGCTATCCCCACTAACATGACATTGCCCAGCCCAAACCTTGATGGAAATTGAACATTATGAACATGAACTCAGATTTTTAAATTAATCAAAACTCCCAGCTAATATCTGTATATCAAGCTAGCTGTGCAGATATTTTTAAAGTTACTGAATCTTTGAGTCTTTATGAATCTTCCAAGCCAGATGTTCTGACAATACACTGCTTACACCGCTAATTGTGCAGAAAAACTAGTCAATGACATATAATTAAAATATGATTTAATTGTATAGTTTTAATTGCATATTTTTCAATTATTTTTTTCAATTTATTTCTTAGATATATCAGTCAAGGTCTGAAAAAAATCTCTGGCAATCCGGAATTATTAACTTTGTCCCAGGCAAACGCGTCCAGTTTTTTCCTGTCCCGGGTTTATAAATCAAAGTACTGAGACAGCACTGAAAGACGGGGTCAAAATAATCTTCATGCTAAATTTCACAGATGTTATTTTTCTTTTAACGCGTTTTAATAACAAATTTATTTTTTCATTTACATACTAAAAACAAAACTATGAATAATATACATTCACATTTTTCATTTAATCCGATTTGAAGGAGAATTTTTTTTATCTCTCACGCGCTCCGCTTACACCTCTGTTGTCGTCTAAAAAGTAGTTCGGATTGCCAAATTAGTAAATGTCAACAAAAATTGTATAAACATTGATTGTTTTGTATGTTTTGTCAATGGTTTTACGTGTTTCAAGCTTTATATTTTCTAACTCTGTCTCCTTGGTTTCAAAATGAAAATGTGTGTAAAAATTCCAAATAAAATAGTGCCATATATATTGAAATTATTTTAAAATATATCCAACTTTTGAAAGAACAAAAGAAGTACTACAGATTGATATTTCTAATTTAAAAAATTACCAACTTGGTGGGAATCTATAATTTATATTCGTTTTACACTTGTAATTTAGACGATAACAGAGATGTTGGAGCGATGAGCGTAAAACGCCCTCTGGTGAGAGATTGTAATAATTGCCCAGTCTGGAAACCTTTCTGAACTTCTCCGAATTTCATTAGGTACGAACTAATAATTTTTCCGGAAGTAAACAATGGATGATGCGTACACAGTCATAATAATATGCAGGATACTACTTTGTCTACTAGTGTTATTTACAGTTTATATTTTCAGTTTTAAATTATCAAAATACTTTATTAGTTGAGTAAGACAAAGGTTATAATTGATATCAATTTCTTCAGTTTGATACAAAATGTTTATGTTTGATCGAAACAATTTCTGCACTCTTTTGTATGCGTAGATTTAATACATGTGTTATCACCACGGCTTCCTTTTTCTATTTTTAGGCCTCTGAGAGTAAACTAAAAGAAAGGGTCACGTGACCCCGTCTAAAAATGACAAAAACCCTAAAAATCTTCATTTAATTTCATCATTAATAAACAATTTAATTATTTTAAGTTAATAAACAACCAATAAATGCAAATATCACATACATTTTCAATGCATTAAGCTTAAAATCGCCAAAATGAGTAAACCTGGCTCGCTACCCATTTTAGTCTCCTGGAAAAGGACAATCGGTGATAATCATTGAATAATTGGCCCAGGGGCCACATCGCTCACCTGAGCAATTTGCTAGGAAAAAGCACATATCAGATAAGAACTGAAAGTTTACTTTTGGGGGTTTTGGGGGGGGGGGGGGGGGGGGTGAATTTTAACCTCCTATGGGGTCATGGTTTGAACAAACTAGAATCTATACTACCTGAGGATGATTCCATATAAATATCACTAGGCATGGATCTGAAGTACTTGAAAAGAGGATTTTAAAAGGTTTCCCTATATATTCCTATGTAAAACTTTGATCGGCCATTTTGGCCCCACCCTACCCCCGGGGGTCATGATTTGAACAAACTTGAATCTACACTACCTGGTGATGATTCCACATGAGTTTCATCTTTCCTGGCCCAGTGGTTCTGGAGAAGAAGATTTTTAAAGATTTTTCCTATATACTCCTTTGTAAAACTTTGATCGGCCATTTTGGCCCCATCCTACCCCCAGGGGTCATGATTTGAACAAATTTGAATCTACACTACCTGGTGATGATTCCATATGAGTTTCATCTTTCCTGGCCCAGTGGTTCTTGAGAAGATTTTTTAATATCTTATTATATCATAATTTTCTCCCCTTGGAAAAGGGTGTGGCCCTTCATATGAACAAATTTGAATCCCCTTTACCCAGTGGTTCTTGAGAAGAAGTCGAAAATGTGAAAAGTTTACAACGACTACGAGGACAACGATGACAACAATGACGATGACAATGGACAAATTTTGATCAGAAAAGCTCAATTGAGCCTTCGTCGCAGGTGAGCTAAAAACACAACATTACAGACCCTGAGACGTGCTACTACCCCACACGCTCGCTGCACGAACGGTACACGAACGCTACACGGTTTGCACGAAACGCTGCACGGTTTACACGAAACGCTACACGGTTTGCACGAAACGCTACACGGTTTACACGAAACGCTTTGCACGAAAGGCTGCACGGTTTACACGAAAGGCTGCACGAAACGCTTTTTACACGTTTCTCACACGCTTTGTACACGATTCTCGCACGTTTTGGCCTCGGTTTGGATTTTCTACTCGGAATATCTCGGGAATTATTACGATTTTATCAATAATTAAATGGAAATCTTTCAGAAAGCCACATTTAGCAGCTGTTTAAACTAGTGCTAATTGTAACGGGGACCGTTACAGATGTTCCCCAAACGCTCCCCAACTCCCTTTTGGTGCCATATTCCCTGTAAGCTTCATTAAATAAGACAAACTCGATGCAATTGAGACTTTAATAACGTTTACCCAGAAGTGTACAAAGTTCATTCAAATTTTGCGTGCGCATGTGAATGCATGTGCGTAATGACCATATCATCTTGTCTACACAATCTATATATTTTTAAATACTAAATATTAAAGCATTTAATCCAAAAGTATTAAAAAGATACGCTCATTCAAGTGTTTTTTGATTTTGCTCATTTCACGTGCACGCACGTGCATACATGAGCATGGTGACCATATCGTCTTGTAGATGTCCGTTACATCTATCTATGTTCTAAATCCCACCCCGTTTGGTTGAAAACCAATGGAGTTATATCTGTTTAAAGTTTCAGCCAATCAGATTGCAGCGCACGTACATGCACGTGTATGCATGTGCATGATGACCATATTTTCTTGTAGTAGTCCAGTATATCTATATATGTTCCAAATCCCATCCTGTTTGGTTGAAAATCAAGGTAGTTATAGCTATTTAAAGTTTAAGCCAATCAGATTGCAGCGCATGTGCATGCACGTGTTTTCATGATAATTGCTATATATCTTGTTGTAGGATATCCTAATGCATGACAATTTTCAAAATTTCAAAAGATTTCGTCAAAAAATAAGAAAGATATGGAGACTTTAGTTTCAGCCAATCACAGCAAAGCGCACGTGCATGCGCGTGAGATCTTGCTATTTTGACCATGTCATATTGTCTATGCTTCTAACATATCCTCATATTATAAGTTTCAAAGCATTTCATCAAAAATTTAAAAAGTTACGCCTATATCAATTAAATCGGTCATTTCACATGTTGCACGTGCACGCTCTTGCAAGCACGTGCGCGCAAAATGACCTTCGTTCCGCAAATCTACATAACATGTCTACTGACCCTAAAAACATTTCACCTTAGTCGGAGGTATAGTTTAAGAGATCATTCCCGGACAAAAAAGTACCCAGGAAGAAGAAGAAGAAGAAAAATAATAATAACTAGATGAGATCTCGTTGCGAGCAACGAGTAGGTCTTCCGTTGAATTTCTCGATAAGATGAGATGTGATTTTGACTGAGATATTCGTTAAAGGAGAATGCCATGAAGTTTTCCTTCATTAAATTTAAAGATTTTGATTTATATGACGATATTCTGAACATCTTTTGTTCAATATGGCTTATAAAAATACTCCCCCTTTTTGAGACATAAAGCATAAAAAATATAGCATTTTAGCCCCTTGCAACCCCTTATTACGTAAGATATGACCAAAATTTTATAATATATTGTTGCAAATCGTTAAGATGAATATCTTTTCTTCTGTAGTGTATCACAAAATATTGATCATTGAAGAGGTACAGATGCAAGACTTTTGGCCCATTTAAAACCCTTATTTAAGGAGTCAGCCCATTTTTCTTGATACCAAATGAAAGGTCTTGTGATTTCAAAGCCTTTTTGTTCAACACTTATTTAGAAATTTTTTTTCCCTTCTGGAGATATGCTTCATATAAATATTTAAGGGCCACTCCCACAAGTCCTTAATGGGACTGTCTTACAAAAATTCAAAGTATGCGTATTGTTTAGAACATTATTCTGGCCATCTTTAGTTCAATATTGCTTATCAAAATGTTCCCCTTTTCGAGATATAAAGCGTCAAAGATTTGACATTCTGGCCCCTTGTGACCCCTAATTACGTAACATATGATCAAAATTGTATCATATATTGTTGCAAATCGTTAAGATAAATACTTTTGTTTCAGTAATGTATTACAAAATCTTGATCATTAGAGAGTTATAGATAAAAGACTCTTGGCCCCTTTGAGCCCTTAATTTGAGGGGTCAGCCCTTTTTTCCTGATATCAAATGAAAGGTCTTGCGATTTGGAAGATTTTTTGTTCAATACTTATTCAGAGATTTCTATTCGTTGTGGAGATATGCTAAATGGAAATATTTAGGGGTCACTCCTACAAGTCCTTAATGGGGCCGTTTTACAAAAATTCAAAGTATGCATATTGTTTAGAACATTATTCTGGTCATCTTTTGTTCAATATTGCTTATCAAAATATTCCCCCTTTTCGAGATATAAAGCGTCAAAGATTTGACATTCTGGCCCCTTGTGACCCCTAATTACGTAACATATGATCAAAATTGTATCGTATATTGTTGCAAATTGTTAAGATAAATACTTTTGCTTCAGTATTGTATTACAAAATCTTGATCATTAGAGAGTTATAGATAAAAGACTCTTGGCCCCTCTGAGCCCCTAATTTGAGGGGTCAGGCCTTTTTTCTTGATATCAAATGAAAGGTCTTGCGATTTGGAAGATTTTTTGTTCAATACTTATTCAGAGATTTCTATTCGTTGTGGAGATATGCTAAATGGAAATATTTAGGGGTCACTCCTACAAGTCCCTAATGGGGCCGTTTTACAAAAATTCAAAGTATGCATATTGTTTAGAACATTATTCTAGCCATCTTTTGTTCAATATTGCTTATCAAAATCTTCCCCCTTTTCGAGATATAAAGCGTCAAAGATTTGACATTCAGGCCCCTTGTGACCCCTAATTACGTAACATATGATCAAAATTGTATCATATATTGTAGCAAATCTTTAAGATAAATACTTTTGCTTCAGTAATGTATTACAAAATCTTGATCATTAGAGAGTTATAGATAACAGACTCTTGGCCCCTTTGAGCCCTTAATTTGAGGGGTCAGCCCTTTTTTCCTGATATCAAATGAAAGGTCTTGCGATTTGAAAGATTTTTTGTTCAATACTTATTCAGAGATTTCTATTCGTTGTGGAGATATGCTAAATGGAAATATTTAGGGGTCACTCCTACAAGTCCTTAATGGGGCCGTTTTACAAAAATTCAAAGTATGCATATTGTTTAGAACATTATTCTGGCCATCTTTTGTTCAATATTGCTTATCAAAATATTCCCCCTTTTCGAGATATAAAGCGTCAAAGATTTGAAATTCAGGCCCCTTGTGACCCCTAATTACGTAACATATGATCAAAATTGTATCATATATTGTTGCAAATCGTTAAGATAAATACTTTTGCTTCAGTAATGTATTACAAAATCTTGATCATTAGAGAGTTATAGATAAAAGACTTTTGGCCCCTCTGAGCCCTTAATTTGAGGGGTCAGCCCTTTTTTCTTGATATGAAATGAAAGGTCTTGTGATTTGAAAGATTTTTTGTTCAATACTTATTCAGAGACTTCTATTCGTTGTGGAGATATGCTAAATGGAAATATTTAGGGGTCACTCCTACAAGTCCTTAATGGGGCCGTTTTACAAAAATTCAAAGTATGCATATTGTTTAGAACATTATTCTGGCCATCTTTTGTTCAATATTGCTTATCAAAATATTCCCCCTTTTCGAGATATAAAGCGTCAAAGATTTGACTTTCTGGCCCCTTGTGACCCCTAATTACGTAACATATGATCAAAATTGTATCGTATATTGTTGCAAATCGTTAAGATAAATACTTTTGCTTCAGTAATGTATCACAAAATCTTGATCATTAGAGAGTTGTAGATAAAAGACTCTTGGCCCCTCTGAGCCCTTAATTTGAGGGGTCAGCCCTTTTTTCCTGATATCAAATGAAAGGTCTTGTGATTTGAAAGATTTTTTGTTCAATACTTATTCAGAGATTTCTCTTCGTTGTGGAGATATGCTAAATGGAAATATTTAGGGGTCACTCCTACAAGTCCTTAATGGGGCCGTTTTACAAAAATTCAAAGTATGCATATTGTTTAGAACATTATTCTGGTCATCTTTTGTTCAATATTGCTTATCAAAATATTTCCCCTTTTCGAGATATAAAGCGTCAAAGATTTGACATTCAGGCCCCTTGTGACCCCTAATTACGTAACACATGATCAAAATTGTATCATATATTGTTGCAAATCGTTAAGATAAATACTTTTGCTTCAGTAATGTATCACAAAATCTTGATCATTAGAGAGTTATAGATAAAAGACTTTTGGTCCCTCTGAGCCCTTAATTTGAGGAGTCAGCCCTTTTTTCTTGATATCAAATGAAAGGTCTTGTGATTTGGAAGATTTTTTGTTCAATACTTATTCAGAGATTTCTATTCGTTGTGAAGATATGCTAAATGGAAATATTTAGGGGTCACTCCTACAAGTCCTTAATGGGGCCGTTTTACAAAAATTCAAAGTATGCATATTGTTTAGAACATTATTCTGGCCATCTTTTGTTCAATATTGCTTATCAAAATATTCCCCCTTTTCGAGATATAAAGCGTTAAAGATTTGGCATTCTGGCCCCTTGTGACCCCTAATTACGCAATATATGCTTAAAAGTTTATAATATATTGTTCCAAATGGACTAAAATTAAAAAATATCGAAAAATCAAGCAGAAAAAATGATAAAATTTTTGGGTCATACGGGGGATCGAACCCGGGTCGCCCGCGTGACAATCCAACGCGCTAACCATTTAGCCACTGGGATCGCCGCTTCGCGTTTTCAAATGCAAATATCTCGAGATTGGCTTTTTCGATTTTCAAACAAATTACATATTTGGCTTCTACAAGAGGGTCTCTATTCATATCAAAAACAAAAATATTTAAAAATAAAAGTTGAAAAATTGCGTTTTTTAAATTCACTTCCGGTAGCGACCGGAAGTATTGATGACACACGGAAAGGTGATTCTGCAAAGCTATAAGTCATGAACTATCATCTCAAATAAGTCTCCTGTTCATATCTTAAGCAGTTTTCGCTACTAAGTTCAGACAAAATTGCATTTTAAAATCAGGAAATTGTAGATAACTCACGACCGGAAGTGACGTCATCAACAAAAAAAATTTCCAATAAGGTTCAGATCAGTACCTATCAGATGTGAAAGTCTCATGAGAATCGGCCCAGTAGTTTACGAGAAATCGCGTGCACAAAATTGGTAAGAATAATAATAATAATAATAATAATAATAGGTAAAAAGAAACCGAAGAATAACAAGAAGGTCTTCCGTTGGAGACGGAAGACCTTAATAATAATAATAAGAAACAGAGTAAAAACAATATGTTCCCCAACTTCGTTTGGGGAACATAATTAGATATCAGTACACTAGTATTATATAAACCGATAGAAATATTAAATACACTGACAGTTGTAATTAATTAATAAATAATTGTCATTTCGTATTCATTTTATTTATTTATCCAACTGTTTTAAAACGGAATGCCGATATCATGAATGACTGTTTAATAAAATACAAATTTTATATATTAGTCATTCATATCAATGTAATTTTTTTACGAGTATAATTTAATTGAATAAACACAAATTGGATTTTTTACTGCAAGAAAATGAACTTATTGATTTTAAATAAAATTGATTATATTGTGTTTGATTTCCGTAGGCGGATTATTTTTCTTGATTTTGATCAAGTTATAAAATTTGCTGATATACTCTACTATCGATTATTGACACATTTATTAAGTTTTTTTATCTTGCGTAAGCATAACATGTATCTATACGAGAGAAACCGGTAAGGGGGAGAGTTAAATGTGATGTCTTAATCTATTCTTATTCAATTTCTCTTTTTACATGAATCTCATCAAATAACATCAGTATACCCATCATACTGTAAAATCCTTCATTTCAAAACCCGACTAAACATATGAATTATATGTGTACATTAATTAATTGTCGCGGCATTTGACTGTACATTGTACAACCGTACATATAATGTAGATCGATCTTTACAACGGCATTCAGGTATGTCACAAGAAAACTGAAATACCGTAGATGAAATAAAAAGTACGTGATTTATAAAACAAATAATATACAATTATTCATAATTACTCCTACATGTACGCTTTTCTTACATGATATTCATGAAAATAAACTACCAAATCAGTTCTGTTTATGTTACTGTTTACGGCTAGAAATTAGGATTTACAAATAAAAGATGAAATCCGCTGATTAATACTTTGTACCAATTAAATATCTATAGAACCATTTTATTTAAAAAAATAAAATAAAATCCAGTCGTAATTTTCAGATGTCATTAAGCCGTGAACTCAACATGTACATATAGCAAAACAGGTTTTCTTTTGACATGCACTGGGAGCCCGTGGTCGTTGTTGTAAATGACCTTGATCACAGTTGAAAGGCGGAAAGAAGATTCCAATACATTTTAAGGGGTGTATAGATCTGCGCACTCATTAAACAAAGGATTTAAAAAAGAATATAAATTTAAGCATTTATTTAAAATAACATACGATTGAAAGTAACAACAAAAAATGGGACACTGTATCAGTAATTTAATTTACCCCCCCCCCCCCCCCCTTATTTCTAAACATGTGGTCGTCAGTGCATGTGAATAAAAATTATAAAATCCATGTATTTGACCATAATGAGAAACAAGTTTTCTGAATTAAATTACACATCGTTTCAAATCTTTCTTTTACATACTTTAAATGTAAAGAGAAGAGCGGAGTCCTGATATATTTTTGATTTAAATTAAAAAAAAAAAATAATAACGGTATTTCTTTCTTTCTTTGAGAAAAAAAAAATTAAGAAGCCATGATCGCGTTGATAGTATACTGAAATCAATTGATTAATTTGAACACATTTTCTATAAAAGGAAAAGAAAACAAACAAATATATTACATTACCGTGTAAATTCATTTTGTTCCTTTTTTTACTCCTAAAATATCACAACCATAACTTATTCAATAATAAAATACTAATACAATTTGATCCGGACCCATCGACAGCCATATTTTAAATGAAATGACTTCCGAATGAATCTTACACGATTCTTGCACGAAAGTCACACATTTCTCACACGGTTCTTACACGAAACTCGCACGTTTCTCACACGCTTTTCGCACGCTCGCTACACGGTTTGCACGAAACGCTTTGGAGCTTACACGAAACGCTGCACGGTTCACACGAAACGCTACACGGTTCGCACGAAACGCTACACGGTTTGCACGAAACGGAAAGCGCACGAAAGTTACACGCTTTTTTGGGGTAGTAGCATGTCTCAGGGTCTGTATAAGTTTAAACTCTCAGCAAAGGCAAAACTTAAAGTTATAAACTATGTCTGAAAATTTCAAGAAGAAAGAATGAGTATTTATTTCGTAATTATCAAAAACTCGGTTTTCAGTTTCCAAAGTCCCCGCCTGGCCCAGGTTTCACTAACCATTTTAGTCACACTCTGATCTAAATGAGACCTGGATAAGTATCTGCGCTCGCCCTAACGGTCGCACCATCAACATATTAAATTTTCACTGCGCCAAAACTCCAATAAATAACAACCCCCTCTTGTTTCTTTACCAATGTGTCTATAAAACACACTTCACAAAACAATTATAACTTTATTAGTCTCAACTCCAGCCTCGATAAAAATTGAAGAATTCAGCAAAATAAATCACATAATCACGGATCCCCCTTTCTGTGTTTAAAAATTGCTACGGCGCTAGCTCACCTATCTTTTGAAATGATAAACTTGTTGATACACATAGCCACAGAAGACATTGGTTCAGATTCACCTAGGGTCTTGCAAACACACAAATAAACTGCTGTTTTTTTGCCATTATTTTGCCCCCCCCCCAAAAAAAAAGGGAAAGGGATACTTATTGCAGCCATGAGGGTCTAGAAGATAAGAGTCCAATCCACACTTTACAAAAGTTGTTTCCCTTTGCGGGGTCAACTAAAAGATCAAAAGGGAAAGAAACACATATCTCCTCTTTATGCTATCAAATATTTGGATTGGCTATGATGAATCCACTTTGTAAAAATTGTTTTCTTTGGATACATGTGTAGGTAGCCCATCATCGGGCAATCAGTATACCCTCTGCAATGATTTTTTGGGGTAGACTTTACTTTACCGGTCCCCAGATCCGCAAGATCCTCGCGCTTATTGGACTATGACGTAACAACTACGTCACTCAACTGCAATGGGTTAAATTTTCACACTATTCGACTGATTAGGGTTAGTCTTGCACCCACTTGAGACATTAGGTTTAGTCCTTGCACTAGTGTTCGACTGATTAGGGTTAGTCTTGCGTCCATCCGAGAGATTAGGGTTAGTCCTCGCACATTATTCGACTGATTAGGGTTAGTGTAGCATCCGCCCGGGAGATTTCGTCTGAACACCTTAGTCCTTGCATACCATACGATGGATTAGGGTTAGTGAATCGTTCTTTTAGTTAAGAAATTCAGTTGTTTCTGTAATTTTTCCCAAGATCATAATTCAGATTCATAGGCATTTCCTTCGTTTGTTTACATGGAAGATTGGCTAAGTCCGAAAGAAATGACACTAAGCATGCGCCGCACGCGCTTCGTTCAGAATTATTCTTCATCAAGTTTTTCCATAAACAAACAAATATCCATTTTTTTTTCAGAGAACGAGGTTAAAAACTTTGTTTAAAAACAAAGTTTTAAACTAAACTTTTAACCATACAGAATTCAATTTTGGGGTCAAAAGGCCAAAAAAGCTCGTATTTATTTTTTTTTTGATTGCTCACGCGATCTCATATATACTGAAGTCGCCTTTGGCGACACTACATTTTCTGGGGACCGGTAAAGTAAAGACGTTCCATTTTTTTTCAGTCAAATGACAAAGTTTCAAACCTGAAAACTACACAGGGTATTGTGAGGATTCTATGGGTTTATCCCCTATGCCGCCCTAAGATGGTGGCCAAGGGACATAACTTTTGAGAAGTGGGCATTCAACTATTGATTATGTAAAGTGAAGCCCTAATCATACTTATTAAGTGCTCTACCTTTTATAATTGAAAGAAAATACAATTGTTTGTTTAAAATAACAATTAAAAAAATTATAAAAGGTCTATGGTTTTTCTGACCTGTGTGTTAATAAAAAGAAGCGTTTTCGAATTTAAGTTGGATACTAAATAAAAAAAAAATTGGAATTGCTTAACAAAATATTAATAATATTCTAATCCATTTAATTGATGTCAACATCAATTTCCATGCGTTTGTCCATTTCCATGGATTCTAATAAATGACTACCTAAATCAGAAGTAATCTCCCTTGGCCGCCATCTTTGACTAATTAGAAAATTTCAATACATCAAAAATACTTACTTTAAAACTTGTTGCGCACGCTCGAGCAGCAAGTTGGAATCAATAAAAATCTTGTGCCTTTACTGGTTATTTTTAAGGTTCTGGAGAAATCTTTAAAAAACTTTGTCACGCTGTGTAATGAATTACGATATCTATCTCTGTTGTAAGTCTGCAGTGCTCCTCAAACTCCCAAGCAGGAAATGATGACGTCACATACAATGCAGTCGTTCGAAAAAGCTTCGTAGTTCATTGAACTTTTGTTCTGTTTAATGATAACTATGATTTCCAAAAAATGTGCATCTTTGTGTATTTATCATGATTATATGCCTAAACTGATTGAATAAAATTCTATTCTATGTCACTAAAAAGTACCGTTGTTTAAACGTTTTTTAAAAAAATCAATTACTCAACGCAATGAATGTTTTCAGTGAATTTAGAATAGATCCATTTTTTTTTTTTACATGTGATCGCTTTCAATTTCTTTAAAAAAAAAAACAAAAAACTTCTTAACTTTGCAATATTCATACAAATGGAGCCATTTTCATTGCGACTTAGATCTAATCGCTAGTCCGACGTTATTTTTTTTCGTATGTCTCTGCGACCAGAATAAAATATGATTTTATCACCAATTAGGCCTAACTCAAATTATAAAGCATGTAATATGTAAATTAAAAATTAATGTTATTAATAATGTCCATGTGGACATTGTCATAATTTAACCACAGCTTGGCATTATTTCGAAGAAACAAACAAAGGTGAAAGTCAAATATTTTTTTCTCTCAATAAACTCAAGCAGTTTGGAGAAATTTAACAAAATTATATACTATAGACAGAATCATCGAATCGGATTTTAAAAACTTTTTTTTTTAATTATATTTTTATCTAATGCTATGTGACAGTTTTAAAACTCTTTCCCCTAACCCCCCCCCCCCTTTTCAAGGTCTAAGGCGAATCCTTTTTAGATGGGCCTTATAATAACAAACGGTACAGTATATAGGACGTACATAAATTCTATCTCGTAATTTTAATTACTTATTTTGGGTGGAATTGAATTGCAACATATGAAAAAATGTCACTTCAAAACAACGGACTGGTCCTTTTCCATTGTGTGTGTTTTCTATATTCATAAGTGGGCATGAAATTCATTTCGCCGAACTTCTGACATTATATAAAGACAGATGTCAATCCATATTTTTTAGGAGTGCAAAAATAGAGATGTAAGGTTCGTTGAAAATTAAAAGAAATCTCTTTTAATCCCTCCGACAGCAATTTTAATTCAACTGCCCCCTCCCCCTGACACCCCCCCCCCACATTTAAATTTTCGTCCGTGCAGGGTCTTGCAGGTTCGGTGGCATTGCCTAATAATTTCCTCATATTTATTTTTTATTTCTTAAAAAAAGGTTTTATGAGTTCTTTAAACTCGTTTTTCTTTTGTAAGACACAAACGTCAAGTTTAAAGGTACTTGGACACAGATTTGAAGTCAATATTTTTCAATAATTTTCTATAATATTACGACATATATATTTTGATAGCGTTTCACAAAGAAATTAACTAAAAATCTTATTTCATTTATAAGTTATTAAAACTTCAAATTTTTTGGAGGGTTTGATTGACAGACCATTGCACTTTCACAAATTTTAACCCTATTCTTCTTTTTTAGGAAAAGTGGCAATTTTATTGTGTATTAATGAGAATTATTAAAACTTTTATCCAGAAAAATAGTTTTATTCCGAGTACAAATGCTAGAAAGCAAAACTCATTCGTCATTCCGAACTACGGGTTGCGTACAGAGTTTGGAAAATCGAGCTAACCCGTGTTATGTACACAGTTTTAGTAAACAAGGCTAGAGTTCTGTTATTGTTTATATTTAGAATTCACCGGGTGCGTTAAATATCGTCACAGTCTGTTTATCACAACTGCACGGACTGACAATATATTGTGTGATTGTTTTACTTTCGAACATGCCTACTCTGAGTTTTCTGGATTATAGTATTAATATTTTTCATTTATACACAACTAGATTGACACTTTTCTTATGGATTAAGAAAAAAATTAATTTTGCGAATGTGCAGGGATGTATCAATCAAACTCGCCAAAGAATTTGAAATGTTAATATCTTTTATATGAAATAAGTTTTTTTATTAATTTTTATGTGATATGCTATTAAAATATATAAGTTGTAATATTTTAAAAATTATTGAAAAATATTGACTTCAAATCTGTGTCCAAGTACCTTTAAAATTTCTCTTCGAAAATCTTGTGTGGTATTTTTCTTTCCCATAAATATTTTTTATAGATCAAGTATTTGTAATGATTTTTGGATATGTTATTTAAACTGCAAATGTCTACAGTAACGTCAAAAACCTTTGTAAAATTTTACTTCCGGTCGCGTGATTTCCTGTCCTTAAAATGAGAACTTATCATAGCTAGATCTCATAACCGGAATAAGATTAAGACACCAAAGTTACACAATTGGTAGATCTTGATGAGTAGGCAAATTCAGTTTGGATAAGATTGTCCGCCGTCACTTCCGGTCGTCACAGGAAGTGTTCCAAAAAACAAAATTTTCAAATTTTCTTTTATGAAACCTTTTTGGCATGACATTATAACATCTTATTTGTACTTTAAAAATATATCAGTCCAACCGGAAAAAAAACCGTCAACTTCCGGGTTTAAAAGAAAAACTGCTAATTTTAGTATTTTTCTTTCCCCTTAATATTTCTTATACATGACATATTTGTAATGATATTTGGATATGTAATTCAGACTGCAAATATCTATAGGAAGGTCAAATATCTTTGTTAAATTCACTTCCGGTCGCGTGATTTTCTGTCCTCAAAATGAGAAGTTATCATAGCTAGATCTCGTAAACGGTAAGAGATGAAGACACCAATCATTACAAGTGCTATATCTTGATGAGTAAGCAAATTCATGAGGGATAAGATGGTCTGCCGTCACTTCCGGTCGTCACAGGAAGTGATCAAAGAAATCGAAAAATTCCACTTTTCTTTATAGAACCTTTTTGAATCACATTATAGAATCTTATTTGTTGTTTTTAAATATGATATTATCACCGGAAACAAAATCGACAACTTCCGGTTAAAAGAGAAAAATTACATAATTTGAGTATTTTTCTTTCCAATAAATATTTCTTATAGTGAAAGTATTTGTAATGATTTTTGGATATGTTATTCAGATTGCAAATGTCTACAGAAATGTTTAATATCTCAGTAAAATTAACTTCCGGTCGCATGACTTCCTGTCCTCAAAATCAGAAGTTATCATTGCTAGATCTCGTTAACGGTAAGAGATTAAGACACCAAACTAATAGGGATGGTAGACCTTGATGAATAGACAAATCCTTTGAGTTAAAGATCGTCCGCCGTCATTTCCGGTTGTCACAGGAAGTGATCAAATAAATCAAAAATTTAAACTTTTCCCTAGTATTATGCAAATTAAGATAATTAATATTCAAGTAATTTTACACATGTAAGCTCATGTCACATTTGCAAATAAATACGCAATGTCCGGAACTACTTAAACGTATAGTATACTTGGGCCAATATCTCTTGGTCTATTTGCTTTCAGGCTAATCTGCCTACAATATGACTTCTAGAGATTTCGTAAAAAGCGTCATTTTTCCATCATTTTTGGTGAGAAGGCTATTAATGACGTTTAATTGAATATCATCTTCTTTGTTTCTGTCTTCGGGTATCCCGGTAATTTAATCTCTCTATTGTTCCAACTGCTCCATTCGAAATTTGAGTTTTTTTACTTCCTCATGGAGGGATGTAAACTCTGGGACTAGGACCTCTGTCATTGCATTTCTGAAGTTTTAGTTTTGTAGAATTAGGGCTATTGCCCGCTTAAAGGCGTTAAGCAATTAAGTTGGCTTAAATTCTCGGAGTAGCAATGCTATCATACCTAAATCTCTTCATTTGATTGTCCTTTGTGATTTTATTACTTGCCATTTTGATGAGCACGTACTCACGACCTTGTACAATATCAGGCAGAGGTTTTTGTTAAAGCGTTTTTCCATAAAATATCTCCCATTCCAAGAGTATTCAGAATACATGTATATACACAATTCACTTACACATGGTAGATTTTCTTAGAAAAACAAAATCTCAGTTACATACTTCTGCTGGTCCTTGTCCCACAAACGAGAAATTCACGGAAACAAAATGGATGACTGGTGGGAATTGAATGTAGTTTTAGTAATGGTAGCAACTCCCATGCAATTTAGCACACAAAGAACTTTGGACAAGAGTGCACCAAAAAAAAACAAAAAAAAAACAGTATGGCCGCAGACAACCCAATGTTCCCTATTTCTTTTTTAGCTCTTCTGAGCCAAAATTTCATGGCTATATTTATGTATCTCCAGTACTTATTGGTTTAGAATCATCTAACTTTGTGAGTTGCATCTTGGATTTTCGAAGAATGTCGAACAAAAAGTACGTCACGGTGACCTACTTTTGACATTTTATGGCTTGATTGAAGTATCTATATGTCTTTATATAAGTCTATTTAATCAATAAGCCAAAACTAGAAATTTTAATAAAATACCGGAAAAAATCTTTCAATTAAAAAATTACTACAATTCCTCCTTTTATCACTATTCTTTCTATATGTTTTTTAGCTCTTCTGAGCCAAAGGCTCAAAGAGCTAATGCTATGGCCATTTGTGCGGTGTGCGTTAACTTTTTAGAATATGGGCTATAACTGAAAAACCCTTTGGCCAATCAGTACCAAATTTGCCACAGGGGGTCCTTGGCCCAAGGGCTACCATTTATACTAAAATAAGGGTTTTGACCCTAAAACAAGAGATAATCAGGAAAACAAAACAAAAAGTACTAGTTGTCAAAAAATCTTCTTCTCCAGAACCGCCAGGCAGATTTTCACCAAACTTACATAGGATATGTTGAAGATTAAAAAATTGTTCAAGGCATGACCCTGGGGCAAAGGGCGTGGCCTCAAGGTCACTTTAAAGTTGACCTTAATTTACAATTGATAAAAATGTTTATATTTTGCTTACTATAAGGACTAGGATCATCAAATCTTGTAAGTTGATGCATCTTAGGACTTCACATCACTTTAACTCAAAAGTAGGTCACGGTGAACTACTTTTTAAATTTTGCGGGCATTTGTTTTCAAATGGATTTGAAGGCATATTTTGGACACTTTAAGGTCTATGATCATGAAACTTAGTCAGTTGATGCATCTTGGGTCCTTGAACAACGTCAACTTAAAAGTAGGTCACCGTGACCTACTTTTTGAACTTTATGACTTAACCTTTTTAAAACATTTAATCCCATTAATTCAGGCACTGAAAGGGTTAGAATCATCAGATCTTGTAAGTTGCTGCATCTTGACCCTTAAAACATATTTTTAAAAAAGTAGGTCACTGTGACCTACTTTTAGAATTTTGCTTGCATATGTTTTCAAATTGTGTAAAAGGCATATTTTGATTCCCTTCAGACCTAAAATCATCAAACTTGGTCAGGAGATGCATCTTGGGACTCTAAAAAATGTCGACCAAAATGTAGATCACAGTGACCTATTTTCGGCATTTTATGGCTATATTTAAGTATCTAAGGCCTTTATTGGCTTAGAATTATCAAACTTTGTGAATTGATGCATCTTGGGTTAACCGAGAGTGACGACCCAAAATTAGGTCACGGTGACCTACTTTCGACATTTTATGGCTATATTTAAGTATTTCCGGTACTTATTGGCTTAGAATCATCAAACTTTGTGAGTTGATCACAGGATGAAAAGCCAGGTTTCCCAAATTTGGAAACCCTATGGAAACATATGGGAATCGTGACATCAGTAGTTTCCATATAGTTTCCATTTTATGGAAACCACATAGTGGTTTCCTCATAGATTCCCGACATGGAAACAATCAACCTGTAGTTTCCCGTAAGTTTCCCAAGATAGGAAACCATGGAAACATACCCCAGTGGTTTCCACATAGACTCCCGACATGGAAACAATCAACCTGTGGTTTCCCGTAAGTTTCCCAAGATAGGAAACCATGGAAACATGCCCCGATGGTTTCCATGTAGATTCCCGATATGGAAACAACCAACCTGTGGTTTCCCGTAAGTTTCCCAAGATGGGAAACCATGTAAACATGCTTCAGTGGTTTCCATACAGATTCCGAACATGGAAGTCACCAATGTGTAGTTTTTCCCCATGTTTCCCAAGCAGGGAAACTTTGAAAGTATATCTCAAAACTAACCCACCTACTTTTTATTTTACAAAAAGTTAAATATTTAATTATGTAACCGTATTTTTACCAATTATAGAAATATTTCAAAAGTGTTTACATGCTGTATCAAAATAATTAACTTCAAACAGTTAAAATAACTAGATGTGTATTTCTGTGTGATTAATTTAATATTTCAGCACCGGGAACGCAATTCAATTTTAATTTAATTTTATTTAACTGAATTTTATTTAATTTTGAATTTGATTTATCACATAAGTTTTGGTAAACTCGTATAGAATGCGTGAAGTGGAATAGAAAAAAGTAAGTGCATGCAGTTATGTAGAAATCAATCATTTCCGATCCCACTTTCTTGAAGCTGTCTATGATGAATGTTCCTTTGAAAAAATGGAAGAGCTAAGGAAGGGTTCATTTAATGAAATTATTTACAGAAAAGGTTTACTAAAAAGATCGATTAAAAAGTAAATAAAGAAATATGTCAAGTTACGATTACTGATTAAGGACTGGTGAGACGTTCCTCAATAAAATAATTAAATTTTTTTCCAATATTTTGCAACTGACATTGAAGAATTATTTTTACATAATCACATGTATTCACAAGACATCAAGGTACCTTACCAGGCATTTGTGTTAGATACCAGAGGTTGGCATTTCTTATATATACCGGGGTAGTCCGTCAGGGAAAAAAATACTTCAGTTGGTTTGTCAAAATTACATTTTTAGTGTTTCAAGTTTTTAAATACAAGTTTAGAAAGTGATTAAGATTTTGTTTTAATATGATTTAATATATTAATATAAACTGGTCAGATAAGAATCATTTTATCGACCTGGCTGGGGTTGAGTATTATCATGCTAGTATTTTACTATTAATAGTGAATATTGTTTTTTTTTTTAATTATTGTTTTTATTATTGGGGGGTGGGGGTGGGAGGTTGCTTTTCATTTTTTTTCCTTGAGAAGCCCCCCCCCCCCCCCCCCCCCCCCCGAAAAAAAAACGCTTTTGAGGAAGTCACTATGGTCGGCCTGTGTAATTAGGGACACCTGTCCTCACGTGCCTTTTCAGGTGGAGACACGTGCCACGAAGACACCTGTCACTGTGTATTTTTTGTATATTCTATGTGAATTGAGACGGTTTTGTACCTAAAGGGAACAATGGGCTGCTGTCGAGCATGTACACACACAGTCTCCGACCGAAAATTCTTTTAAATTAAGATGATGATTCGTGTTTCTTTTATCATTTAAAAAAATGTATATTCCATAAATAAAGTTATACAAGAGAACATATTTATAAAATAACCTACATTTAAGAAGTTCAATGAAAGAACAAACTATAGAATTTTTATTTCAATTTTCATTACTGATTTGAAATAAAACTATCCTCTTTAGAAATTAAATAATTTTCTATAGGTATTGAATAGATCTTAATTCTCGTCGTGTATAATTATATTAAATCAGAATGACGTTAATAGATCAATGTGAAATCAAAACTGTATTTAATATTGTTGATGGGTTTTTGCGTGAAATTTGTAATCTAACATACTACAAAGACATTTATTAGATAAAATAATGTTTATAATATAATTCATCACATAAAACGTTTTTTTTTCCTTTTTTTGTTTATTAAATATGTACGCAGATCCCCGTGTAGTAAACGCCTGCACTTTTCGCATGAAATTACAATGTAGGGTCTTAAACGCACATACACTATATTTAACAAACTTTAAAATTTTCAGCCATTTTTTTCTCCAAAGGCCATTGCTCAAGATAAAGAAAAGTCTATAATATTTTGCATGATTTTGTTTTCCTTAAGAACAATGGCTTTAAAAGTAATGCATGCTAAGGCAATCTATTAAAAGAATTAATTGTATAATTAATTCATTGTATAATTGTCACGATTGTATTTTTGTGCAGTTTTTATTGATTTCATTTTATAAAGGTATGAAGTTTGTCAATACTTCAACAAACATTTCTTTATCTATGTTGTACACTACTTTATTTTTATTCGCCGATATGCTACTCTTTTTAAAAAAAACTTGCGTGACTAATAAACTCGATCTTCAGGCCTGTAGGAAAGTAATTTCCGTTAGAGTTATAAACTAACCGGGATTTTATTTTTTTTAGCATACCTTACCAGATTTCTTAACGAAAAAAAAAAACATTAAAGAAATACAGGGGCGGGACCAGCTAAAGCTGTATGCATATAAGTACAGCCCTGCACATCAACGAGTATAGATGACTTTCGACATAATCTTTCCCATGACTTCACTTATACCAATCACGACTAAAATACTGAAATACTGTTATATTTTCCAGCCTTTGATAAGATGTTAGTTTTGTTCCACCAAGAGATATAACTCTCCTAAGAAAAAGGTTTCAACATTCTGATTCATTTAACAATTTTACGTGTTAAAATGATGTGGGCAATTTTTTAAGCTAAAGGCCAAGGAGTTTAAAGTACAATGTACATGTAGCAATTACAGAAAAGTCTAGCAGATCCACCAGTAATATTGATAGCAGGCTCAAAATCTAATTAAACCCGAAAAGGAGGGAGTTCAATTAGTAATTTAATCCCCCCGCCCCCCTAAAAAAACAACAATTTATTAGCAATGAATTATTAATCACTGAACTTTTCAATCATCACTATTGAAATAAAAAAAAACTGTTCTTGATAATGATATTATAATTGTAGCCCATTTTCAAGCCTTTTATGATTCCTGTGGAAAGTTCACAATAAAAAATGTGCTTTTAAAAATTTAACATCTTATGGTGTGAAATCATAATTCATATCATGCATGTAACAGTTAAAAGAAGCGGGGAAGGGGGGTGGGGTACTTTCAGCAAGGACGGCCACTACCAACAACCAAGCCCCGAAACCCATATCCCGAAGGCAAATAAGTTGAGGTGTCAAGCAAGAAACATTTTTTTTCTGCTTTTTCTAAATATACTAGCCCTACGCATCATATCGGAAAAAAAATATTTTGGAGCCCCTCTTTTTATTCCATGAAAAGGGAAGAACTTAATTAAATTCTAATATCAATGAATATAAGATCTCATTATCACACTTAACCATAGTGAATGTAAACAGTTTATATTTCCCATCCTGCATCGCTCTGTAGGCGCTTTATTTCATTGGTCAATTTCCCGAGGCGCCATTTTTGGAGGATCGAGAAGGACGAAGAAGAAGGTGTAAGCAGCTGGTAAATGTGAAAAGTTAAGATGATTTCACCACCCAGTGTCTTTAAGACAGTGATAAATGCAATGGCCAACTATGAAGGAGTAGTGTACGTATATTTTTGTTAACTTTTTACGGTAAATAGTTGTAATATTTGGCAACAACAAATTTTCACTATCGGGGGCAACTTTTGTTCTGACGCCATTTTGAAAAGTTGGATACCTAAGTTTTAAATTGTTAAGTGTATATATTGCAGAGAGAGAAGAGAGAGAGAAAAAAATTGAGACAGTGATATAGCATAACTTAGATTATGGAGGCCCCAAAGGCACCGTGCATGTGCATGCTGTATGTTGTAAAATGGCAACGTTTCGCCTTTTATCATGTTTATTAAAATGTATGCTCCATATGTACATTCTCTCTCTATATGTAAATGAATCCTTTTCGGAATTAAAAAAAAAATATTTTTACCTCCGCTCAAATTATCCGGATGATGATAGTTACACCGAGCATGGTTTCGTAATTAAATTCATACTGTAGAACATCCGGTTTGAATCCATGTGTTTTCTGACTTTTCGTTTTCGGATAGCCAACTCTTGTTTTTTTTGGAACTTACGACTCATGGAAAGGTATAAATTAATTATTTTTGGTTCAAAACTTTGATAAAAGCATCGATATTTTTACAAAAAGTGTCTTCAATCTCAGCTTATCCGATTATTCATGAAGGATATCCTCATCAGAACAGTTGGAATAGACCAGGTCCAGGAAATCACTATATTTAGCTACATAGCTTTATTTACCTATATAGCTTTATTTACCTATATAATATAGCTTTATTTAGCTATTTTAAAATAAGTTTCTGTTTTATGAAAAGCAGACAAAAAGTCGCATGTAAATTATGGCTGATATATTTTTTAAAAGGATTGATAAAACAACCTAGGGCATTGATAGTAAAAACATTGCCTCTTATAAACACCTTTTAACCAAAAAATGTATCTCTATTGTTTGGATAGCTGGAAGTGTGGTGAGGCATGACTAAGTGTGATTGCCTTGCATTGTGGTCAATTATTACCAATCAGTTATCTTGTTGACCAAAACTGCATGCTTTTCTTTGTTAAAGTAGCTGCTTACTCACAGATTAACTGTTATACATAGCCCCAAAACTTTTAGATCTTTGATTTCAATTGCACAAAAGGAGAAACATTTTTATAAATGGGTTTTTGGTGAATTGTTTTCAGTCAATTTCAAAGTTGAAAACTAATACTGCCTCAATATGCGACTTTTTGTCTTATAGCTATATTTTATAGGTAAATAAAGCTATATAGGTAGATTTACCTATATAGCTAAATATAGTGATTTTCCTGGACCTGTAGATTGTAGCGAAAAGCATAACCCTTAATCATATGCATGACGATGATATGGAGGAAAAATATACATAAAATTAGATGTAGGTGAAAGCGTGTCCACTTTTCTGAAGAGATTATGTTTGTTTTATTGTTTATTGAAATAGTTTACTGCTCAAAAGATTTTTTTTTGTAATGTCTAACCTGTTGAGATGAAGATGTAAAAAAAAAAGAAAAGCCTAATAGTGAATTAATATTGATAGTATGTCAAGAAATGCAAATGAATCATCAGCTTGAATTATCAGTTTTTTCACAATTATTGACCTGAGTAGGTCAATGTATAGCGAATAATACATACTCTTTTCCATATTACATCCTAGCCCGAGACACCAATATCAGCCAGAGGGACAGAGGCCCTAGGGCTGATATTGGTTCAAAGGTATGATACAGGATGTGATGTGGGAAAGGGTATGTTTCATTATGTTTATTACAAACTTCGTAATAAAATACAGAACACTTCAAGTTGAGAAGATCAAGAAAATAAGTAAATAATCATGCACAATAAAGTCAAAATGCAGTCCCGCTGTGCTGTGAATTTTACCCTTGATACCTCGAAGTGGCTGTGTGTATACCAAGTTATAATGTTCAAACTTTTGCCATAACTGTATATTTGTGTGTCTGTCTAAATGTCTGTTGTCAACTTAAACCTTCACCATAACTTTAGAACTATATGAGATAGTGGCTTCATATTTAGTATGTATACTCCACTAATGAAGTGCTTTCAAATGGCAACAAGGACAATGATTATGTGATCTTGACTGTGACCTGTATGCTAAAAAAAATTGCATTTTCGAACTTTGTTGCTGTGTTTCACAAGCGCATCTAATTTTTAGCTCTACTTGTCCGAGACCAGAAGAGCTTATGCGATAGTAATGCGTCCGTCCGTCTGTCTGTCTGTCTGTCCGTCTATCTGCAAACACTACTCCTCCTTAAATTTTAGTCTGATTTCAATATAACTTGGCACATAAGTAGACTATACTAAGATACATAATTCTGTGCATCAGTTATTGATAAGTACAAACCAGTAGAGCTACAGTCTCGACAGAGACTTCTTGTTATTTTTTCTTCCATCCCGGTTTTTGCTAATGCTATTACATAATTAGTTTGAATTAGAATGCAATAGTACCTGGACATAATTTATCATTTCAGAGAGAAGAAAACTGTGTGAATTTAAAAGAAAACCAGTGAGATAAAATCATAGAAAATGTATGATGATTCAGGATGTGGTCATTTGGTAAGTGGTAAATCATTCATGATTTATAGTATGTATATGACAATTGCCTGAAAAACAAGATTCTGAATTTTATTTAAATACTGAACTGTGGTATATCAGCTGTGAGCTACAAAAAGTTTTATGTAAAAGCTAGGGCTGAAACAATTTGCCCCCTCCATGTTATGTGTGTATCGCTATGATTGCTATGATTGACATACAATCAGTTCTCTAATACATACACTTCAATAAAACTTTGTAGTCTTGAACCTGAATTGAACAGGAAAAAACTCTGAGATCTCTCCAAAAATTTGAATGAAAAAAAAGAAATGCTTATTAACTGATTTCTTGCTATTTTGATTACTTAAAGGAAGCTCTAAAAACTGCACACTAAAGACTTCTTCTTTAATCACAGGGGCATCTTACCCACTCTGTTCTCTACTTCACATATAAAAATACACAAGGGAAGAATCGAAAGTAGCACACAATTTTTAAAATCAACTTACTTGAGAAAAGTTACACAAATCCTGAAATGAACTAGCACAAATGATGTCCTAGTACTTATCAAGGCTAAAATATTCCAAATATTTCTATCGAAAATAGCTTTTATCTAACGAAAATCCCTGCTTTCTGCACAATGTGAATCTCTTCGCCCAAGAAAAGATAACTCACTCGGATGACAATAGGGTAGTACCCGAGGCCCTCCGAGTGCAATCTGAAAGCCTCGGCTACTACCCTATTGTCATCCGAGTGAGTTATCTTTTCTTGGGCGAAGAGATTTTTTCTCTTCAAGGAATAATTTCTGCAAGTCACTAAGTTTTTGGAGTTTCTTTTATTTTATAGATATTCAATGAAATTATTTGAAGTATTAAATTTAGGTAAATTTTATGATACTAAAAGGTTATATGGATGAAAAAACTACATGCGTGTATGACAATAGGGCTTAAATTTTAAATGTCTCTTAATTTTTCAGTGACATTAAAACAGGAATTGTCGTCACCAATAGACGAATTTCACATTCCATAGAGTTTTCTCCTATTGTCAGTATATTGCTCATTTTCCCCACTTTGTCCTCTGTAAGTTACTTGTTAATATTTTCAATCTTCAAAAATATTGGACAGTTACGATCTGTATTGCCAGATTATAGGGGCAACATGAAAATCATAATGAATATGTTCATACAAATTTTATTTCTAAGATATTTCCCTCAAAGTTGATACGGTTAAAGAGGGAAAACAGCGTCTTAAGCCGGTTGACCCCAGATTGACCCTGCGAAGGGGAATAACTTTTGTGAATGTGAAAGTCCTTTATGGTATATCATATAGATCTAAAACTGACTGAATTTTGATCAGCCAATTCATGAACATGATGAATGGATGTAAATAATGTTGGTCAATATATGTAAAAAAAAAAAAATAAATTACTTGTTTATATATACATATGTGGTATCTCTCCCATTGAAGTTTATAAACTTGTTATTTATTTCTTAAATAAACTAAGCATACATGCAATACCGGTATAAAATTTACTCATAAGATACATGTATACTTAAACCATGATAAAATCATATGTGTCCAATGCAGCATATGATAAATCATTAACATACAAGTACATGTGTATATATACTGTAATACATATATATTGCATTATTTTTAGGTCCTGTTCTGTGGATGCCCTAGGACAGTGTCTACCCATCACTCCATCTGAAATCACTTGTTCTGTGCATATTTCTCTCTCAAACTTAAACTACAGAGAGCCTGTGGATAGAGGATGAAGAGTGACCTTGGACTAATTTTCTAGGTCAAAGGTCAGTATCAAAATCTACTGTATATCTTTATTCAAAGTCGCAGTCCAAAGTATATTTCTCCCTTGTGTAATCTAGCTTTTATGCAATTGGTGTGGAGGGTCTGCAATGATCTTCAATCAAATTCTAGGTCGAAAATTAAAAAAAAAATTAAAAAAAATCTCTCCCTAATATTTTTGTTATTATAAAGGGTATGTTTTCTCTCAAACTAATCAAACTTAAAGCAGGGTTCTTAGTATGAGATACATGTAGTATTAAATTTCCAATGACATAATAAGGCTGAAAACATTATTTATATTATGTTATTTTTTTCACTTATCATAAAGCATTTAATATTAAAGAGATACATTAAATGCTGAAATCATATGTATCATGGTCATGGAAAGTAATTATTGATATTGGTATATTAAAGCTGAACACGACTCGTAAATAGGCTTACGCCATTTTTGATAGCATTATCTACGATACATCAACACCAGGGTATATTCTTCAGATTCGTTACACCTGACTACTTTATTGTCGCAGGTATCGGCTCGAAGTGGGGACCCGTGTTCGTGCTGGTTATTTTGCATTACCTTTGTTTACATTTTATATCAGTTACGTTTATCTATGTTGTTTGTATACTGAACAGAATTATGTACCTATAATTATAAATTTATTTAGTATCTTACTTCCCTGCATTAGACGAAGTATTACGTTATTATTCTCGCTACCAAGTCTTGTATAGCATACGTCCGTATTCTCCGGTGTCGTCTGATTAAACTGAACCGTCTCTAAATCTTGCCCTATTTATAGGGGTCTGCAGAGTAGCGAGTCTCGAGAACTAAAATGGCGGACACAATACTTTTACGAATCGTGTTCAGCTTTAAAGGATATTGACTGATCTTTCAGATTTCTAAGTTATATTCAAGCATTATAATTCTGTCATCATATAATAATTTTTTATGAATATTGCAGATCATAGGTGACGTGAAGAAAACCAGGAAACTGATGTTGAAAGAAGTACTTAATGACCCTTATGAATGGACTTAAATGTGAAAGACTGTTCCATTGTTTATCTAAGATATATGAAATTATTTAATATTTTGATATCATTGAAAAATTCAGTTACAGTTTTTGTACATCAAATGAATTATTAAACATATAAAATGGTAATGCTTTTTTCTTTTACATGTAATAAATTTTTTTGATAGATTTTTAAAAGAATACGCATTATTTCAAATTGCTTCCTTTAGAAAAGTTAGGGAATCTTGAAGTTTCCCAGTAATTTCAACCAGGAATGGGACTCCAGATAATTCCACAAAGTTTCCGCCACACAGAAAGTGCTACACGAGTTCCATATAGTTTCCTGAGTCAAGGAAACTTCAGGAATCATAAGGTTTCATGAGCTTCCATGTAGTTTCCCATAAAAGAAAACCTTAAGATTCCATCAAGTTTCCATTCCACGGAAACCACCACGCACCGATTCCATGTGGTTTCCTCAGTCAAGGAAACTATAGGAATCATGAGGTTTCCCGAGCTTCCATTTAGTTTCCCATATAAAGAAACCTAAAGATTTCATCAAGTTTCCATTCCACGGAAACCCCCTACGCTCCGATTCCATATGGTTTCCTGAGTCAAGGAAACTTAAGGACTCGTGAGGTTTCCCGAGCTTCCATGTAGTTTCCCGTAACAGGAAACCTAAAGATTCCACCAAGTTTCCATTCCACGGAAACCCCCTACGCTCCGATTCCATCAAGTTTCCTAATTCTGGAAACCAGTGGAATCTTCAGGTTTCCCATTACGGGAAACTACATGGATGTTCGGGAAACTTCAGGTTTACAGAGGTTTCCGTTGTTTGGGATACTTTATGGAATCGGAGCGTAGGGGGTTTCCGTGTCACGGGAACTTGGCGGAATAACCTAGCATCCGCTACGGAAACCACTGGGAAACATGATGTAAACTTGAGGTTTCCATGTGGTTTCCATAAAGTTTCCCATGATGGGAAACCACTTTTTTCACCCAGTGGATGCATCTTGGGTTTTCGAGAATGTCGACCAAAAATTAGGTCACAGTGACCTACTTTCGACATTTTATGGCTATATTTAAGTATCTCCGGTATTTATTGGGTTAGAATCATCAAACTTTGTCAGTTGATGCATCTTGGATTTTCGAAGAGTGACGTCTAAAAATTAGGTCACAGTGACCTACTTTTGATATTTTATTGCTTTATTAAGTATCTCCGGTACTTATTGGCTTAGAATCATCAAATTTTGTCAGTTGATGCATCTTGGGTTTTCGAAGAATGTCGACCAAAAAGTAGGTCAAGATGACCTACTTTTGAATATCTCAGGTATTTATTGGCTTAGGATCATCAAACTTAGTCAGCAGATGCATATTTGGACTCTGAAAAATGTCCACTAAAATGAAGGTCATGGTGACCTACTTTTGACATTTTTGGCTATATTTAAGTATCTCTGGTACTTACTGGCTTAGAATCAACAAACTATGTCTGTTGATGCATCTTGGGTTTTCAGAGAATGTCAACTAAAAATTAGGTCACGATAACCTACTTTTAACATATTATGGCTTTATTTAAGTATCTCTGGTATTTATTGGTTTAAATTTATCAAACGTTCTTAGTTGATGCATTTTGGGTTTTCCAAGAATGTAGACCAAGAAGTAGTCCTTATTGGCTAAGAAACATCAAATTTGTCAGGTGATGCAACTTTGGTCTTAGGATACTTAGGGTTAGAGGCTTCAAATACAAGTGATAGATTGTACAATTTATCAGAAGAGCGATTCAAGGCCCTTGGGCCTCTTGTTTCTTCATAAACTAAATTTTAGAAAAATCGCAATCATACAACATTTTGAAAATAACATTAAAAAATGTTAAAGCAATTAAAAATGAAGGCTTTAAAAAAGGAAAACACATTAAATTGAATGTTCTGAAATAATTTTAATAATTATTATTCTCGCAACATACTCTTAAAGTTAATAAATGAATCAAATTGTGCCTCAATTACATAAATGTTTCAGAAACATTTTGAAAATGTTTCAAAAAAATGTTACAAAAATATGATTAAAATGCTTCAAATGTAATGAAAATAATTATTTTAGTTAATGTTTAAAATAAACATTTTCACTGCCTAGGCCGAAAAATATCCGGCATTTAATGTTTTCAACAACAGCGATATTAAGAATGTTTTAAAAATATTTTTAAAATGTTCCTTACAGATTTTTCAGAAACGTATAGGCAATGGTCCCGTTTTACAGAGAGAGAGAATGTTTCATTTCATGCTTTAAGAACGTTTTTAAAATGTTTTATAAGATCTTTAATATTTGGAAGCTATACATACCCTTAGAATAATTTTTAAGAAAAATGTTCCTTTAATTAATTAAGAATGTTTCAAAAACATTTTGACAATGTTCCTTCCAAATATTTCGGAAACGTATTCAAGCAATGTTTAAGATTTATGGAAAAGGGATGTTTAATTTCATGTTTTAAGAACGTGTTAAGAAAGTTCTAGTTCAGAAAACTTATTCTGAGATGTCATACCCAGACACGTTACTCATGGGAACACTAGAAGTCGTATTGTAACTTTGAGAGATTGCTTGTCTCATATGATTGTCATAAAACGATTGTAAATGAGTAGTGACCACAGGATTAAATAAAGGTTTTAGATATAATTCATATAATCGGAATTGATTCGTGGAATTCCATTTTATTCTTCCATTGAAGCGTAATTCACACAATTCTTTTAATTTGAAAGGAGTTTCCATTTTTGGTACATTTCTCTTTGTTTCCATTGTTTCTGAAATAAAAGAAAGACGTGATTTTTTATCTTGTGAAGGACATTGTGGAGGACAATTTAATAATTTAATCTATAATGGAAATAAAACTAATTAAATGTTTATTGAACATTTTCCATAAATTCTTCACTGTTGGGGTCTAATTCGGGGAGTTCTTCCTCTTCTACATCAGCCATTAGTCTGTCATTTGGCAAGCTGTCGACCGATTCAAGATCGTCTTCGTCCGATTCTGATCTAAATCAGTAAATAGAGAGGCGTGACCATTGATAATTGATCTGCCAGATATATCATAGGGCCAGATCAATGGCGTATTCCTCGGAGTGACGTCTTTGGTGTTCTAATTGTCTCGACAGCCACCCGACTGCGTCATATATCCGACTCTTTTGTTTTACGGAGGAAGGAGGGGTAATTTCAATTTCTTCAATGAATTCGTTTGTCTTTTAATAAATAGGGATATTGTCTCAAATCTGTTTTGTTGAATCTTTTTCATTTTAGAGTTAATGATCACGGAACACCCACAAGAGTGTAAAGTTAAAGTGTCGGTTTTTAACCTAATTAAATAAAAAGATATTATATAGATTAATAAAAAAAAAGGTCTTCTACTCTCATCAAAATAAACATGATTGTCTTAATATACAGTACAAATTATTTATGCTTTTTATTTAATTTAATTTTATTTAAATTTTGATTAATCATTTCATTTTCTTAATATTACTTCAATGAATTAAAGGGAAAATACTGGTCACGACAGTATATAGTTCAAAACATCCATGTTAACTGATATTTGTGAAATTCTGCATTATCTTTTCTATATATGTACACGTGTATATTGTTTTATTATTCTTGGCTATATAAGATCAGATGTGAGAGAATACTTCACACATTCGTTCTTTCATCCCGGATCGACATTTAACGTTATCATTTCTAATTTTACGTTGTTTTTTTCTGGAAAGCACAGTGCTCGCATGTCAGTCGTCCGTGTTATAGGGCTACCTTGAGATGGTAATTCTTCCTGATTACAATCGTTTAGAAGGAGACACTTCACTTTAGTGGAATCAATATGCCGAAATCATCACGTCCGCCTTACTATTTGGTTGATGCCGTTACCCAACTGTCAAGGTAAAGTCACGAGGAATTCCGCATGAATGTAAACATGGCCGAGGTGAGGAGCGTACGTGACGGAGCGAACATCCCCATGGCGTGTCAGTTATGTAGCTCCGACGAGCGGCTTATAGTATCTCCAGGGTGCAGAATTTGGTATTGTTCTAAAGAGCACCAAAAGCTAGACTGGAAGTATCACAAGAAAAACTGTAAACGAATGAGAGAGGAGGAGGGGGAAACTAAACACAAGCATGGCATCACGTTAACTCCTTCATCGCTGGAGATTCCGCGCTACAAAGGTGATGGCATCGCGCAAAAAATGTCAGCCGAGGCGAATGACCCATAACATGAATAAAATGAGCCAAAGTTTACATGATGATTTAAAGCTGACAGATGATAAACCTATCAAGAAGAATATTCAGAAGAGTTCTACACCACCATTGCTGCATCCCAGCAGCTCAGGCCGTAAGGTCCTGACAGATGAGGGCAGTTCCAGAGTCGTACATCCTTCATTCAGCTGAGTCTGCTCTTAACGAGCCCGTGTACCACAAACCCCCGCCCAGATCTCGTCCCACAGCCAAGAACTACGTTACACCCCCTCCGTCCGCTCGTATGGAGGATGGAGCCCGTCGACAACATGCATGCATACCTCAGTGTTCTAGAGTCTCGAAATCAAATGTTAGGAGATTATGTTGTGAAGTGTCTCCATACTTATGGAATTTGTGTCATGGACAACTTTTTAGGAGAAACAAAAGGTTTATCTATTATCGGGCAAAAAGTAAAGACGCTTCACAAGATGGATAAAATGACGAGCGGGGACTTTGTCAGAACCGCGATTGTCGTCAAATACACAGCGAATCCGCGATGATTTGATCACTTGGGTGGATGGACGTGAGCCAGGCTGCTCAAACATTCAGTTTTTAATTTCATCCATGGATGCAGTGATTTTAAAATGCACTAAGAAACTGAAAGACTGTCCAGTCAATGGCCGTACAAAGGTATGTTTCAGATGATACAGTGATTGTAAAGGTACCTCTGTGGAGTATTGTATAATGGTTTTGTTGTAATATGCACTTTTTATGTCTTCCATTGATAGATTGGAAGAACTTATGCATTTTAATGTATTTGTCTGTCTGTCAGCATTACCCCAGTACCCCCATTAAAGAGTGTGATGTTCCCCATAGACTTCCCCTGGAGGTCTTTCTCTAGTGTGAGACTTCCCCTGGGGATTCTGACTGCAGTGTGGGATTTCCCAGGAGGATTCTGACTGCAGAGTGGGATTTCCCAGGGGGTGTTTGACTGCAGAGTGAGATTTCCCCAGGAGATTGCAGCTGCAGAGTGAGATTTCCCGGGGGGATTCTGTCTGCAGTGTGGGATTTCCCCAGGGGGGATTCTGTCTGCAGAGTGGGATTTCCCGGGGGGATTCTGACTGCACAGTGGGATTTCCCTAGGGGGGATTCTGGCTGCAGAGTGGGATTTCCCCAAAGGGTATTCTGTCTGCCTAGTGTGATTGGCCCAAGGGGGGTTTCCAATTGCAGAGTGGGATTTCCCCAGGGGGGATTCTGACTGCAGTGTGGGATTTCTCCAGGGGGGATTCTGACTGCAGGAGTGGGATTTCCCCAGGGGGGATTCTGGCTGCTGAGTGAGATTTCCCGGGGGATTCCGATTGCAGAGTGGGATTTCCCCAGGGGGGATTCTGACTGCAGAGTGGGATTTCCCTCCTGTAAAATTTCCCTCTAGAGCAACATTTCCCTGCAGGAAGACATACCCTTTGGAGTTATTGTGATGTATCATATATCGATCATGTTGATGGTGGGTCTGAACGATATGCGTATCATATCGTTATTTTAGAATAGTAATACCGAATGTGGTGTTTTACTTTACATTAAAATTTTTAAAATGGTGTCTGAAAGCAAAACAAGCCTGGTGGAATATATATCTAGCGTTTGGAAATCTTTAAAAATTAATTTCTGTTGTAAGTGATCGTGTAACATGTGTAATGAAAGTGTTCTTTTCCAAAATATACAGTTAATTGTTGGTATACAGTACACATGATGGTTTTCTGTTTTACCTTATTATGTCATTATACAGAACAAAAGGTTTTTCTATTTCATTTTGATTGCTCAAATCATGACCCTGGGGCAACAGTAGGGCCGTTATGGGTGATCAAAGTAATATGATTACATAGAAAAAATCTTTTTTTAAAAATATTCTTCTTGAGAACAGCAAGGCTGTGATTGGTCATTAGGGTTAACTTAAATCATGTAAATGGAAGCATCCTCTAGTAGTTTAGATTTAAGTTTGTTCAAATCATGACCCCCAGGGGTAGAGTGGGGCCAAAATGGGGTATCAGAGTTTTACATAGGGAAACATGGGAAAAATCGTTAAATTTCTTCACAAAGCCATGATTGATGATTTATTTAAAAGCATCATTAAAGAGGATCACAACAATAAACAGCAAAGCCATCATGTGTCATATTAATTCAAAAGGAGTCTTATACAGGAAATGCAGATTTAAGTTTGTTCGAATCCCCCTCCCCCTTTTCTCCCTCGAAGCCACTTTTATAATATGTTGAAACTTCAATTTTGAACTCATTTTTGCTTTTACCCAGCTAGTTGCTCAGGTGAGTGATGCGACCCCTGGGCCTCTTGTTCAAAATTGAGGGTTTGGGTGCTCTGAAATATCTCGCTTGTTTTACGGGGCACGCTGCTTTTTTATGGCTTTAACTTTTTGTCGAGACTTTTTTATACAAGTACGTATTCTTCCAAACGATGTACTATACGTTTTAATAGAGCTAAAAGCCATACATGTAAAAATTGTGAATTAGTTCCGACCAAAATTTGACATTTTACCGCTTAATAATAACTTTTTCACCTTCCATTTGCATGTCGTCGGCAGTAACTGGTGACCTGGATGAAATGAAATTTGCATAATCACTCTTCTTTCAGTGGTGAACTCAAATTTCGCTTTTATGTAACTTGAGGATTAAAGAATTAAGTTGAAATAAAAATGTCAACGATAGTAAGTCTTATTGACAAAAATAAAATACATACTAGTTAGTAAATATGACGATTATCCATCATTTTTCAGAAATGACAGATTTCAGTCTCACCCCTGACTGATGAAGGAAAGGAAAGTCCCTCCCAAAATATCGTTTTTCAAGTTTGTGGAAGAAAGTAATTTTTTCTCGGCTTGTCCACAATTTTCTCAGATAGTTTTGTTTTCGACAGGGATGTCAACAAATCATATTCTGTCAACTGCATTCATTACTAGAAAAATTCAGCACACATTTTTTTAAATTTACTTTTTTTTTATTTGTTTAAATACATGATCATTACAAATTCAACTTTATACTAGGAAATCAAACCTGATATGTTATTGTTCATCATTTAATTCTGTTAAAGCAAATTTTCATTGCCTTAGAAGAATGGGATTATTTTTCAATAAGTGGCTGTTATCAAAATAATTATAATCTTATTTCAATGTATTCTAAGATAATTTATACCATGATTATAGTCTGTGGAAATAACTTCCCATTTCTTTTTATCTAGCCATTGGAACAAAATATGGGTTAATATTAAGCTTGGGTTAATAATAAATGTATAGACAACAGTGGAATCTCAATCAATTTGTGTGTGTTGGTGGGGGGGGGGGGGGGGCATTATTGTGGGCAACAAATCATAAATTTAATTCTATGAAAGCAAATTTTAATTTCCTTAGAAGTATTAGATAATTGGTCTACTGTGATTGATTCTATTCATACACAATTTAATTATTAAAATGTATTGTCCAATTATAATCTTATCTAGGAATTTATTTTAAGATATAAAGGCATAATAAAAATGAATTCCTAATCTCTTCCGCAGGTAGGCAGATTTTATATAATTATTTATTTTTTCCATTGTGCAGAATTTTGTTGACTTCATCAATTGGTGCAAATTTATCTATAATGCCCAAATTAAAGTCATTCTAGGGGTCCATTTAAATATGCACATCTCTTTAAGTCTTACTACACATCACCAATCTGATCCTTTTTAGCTCACCTGAGCCGAAGGCTAAATGAGCTTTTTTTGATCACATTGTGTCCGTCGTCCGTCCGTCCGTCCGTCTGTTGTCCGTCTGTCCGTCCGTTGTCCGTCCGTAAACTTTTCACATTTTCGACTTCTTCTTAAGAACCACTAGGCCAATTTTGACCAAACTTTGTACAAAGCATCCTTGGGTCAAGGGGAATTTAAATTGTTAAAATGAAGGGACATATCCCCTCTCAAGGGGGGATAATCAAGAAAAGACAAAAATAGGGTGGGGTCATTAAAAAATCTTCTTCTCAAGAACCACTTGGCCAGAAATGCTGAAACTTATGTGGAAGCATCTTGGGGTAGTGTAGATTCTAAATTGTTCAAATCATGACCCCCGGGGATTGGGCGGGGCCACAATGGGGAATCAAAGTTTTACATAGAAATATATAGGAAAAATCTTTGAAAATCTTCTTCTCAAGAACCACTGGGCCAGAAAAGCTGAAACTTATGTGGAAGCATCCTGGGATAGTGTAGATTCTAAATTGTTCAAATCATGACCCCAGGGGATTGGGCGGGGACACAATGGGGAATCAAAGTTTTACAAAAAAATATATAGGAAAAATCTTTGAAAATCTTCTTCTCAAGAACCACTGGGCCAGAAAAGCTGAAACTTATGTGGAAGCATCCTGGGATAGTGTAGATTCTAAATTGTTCAAATCATGACCCCAGGGGATTGGGCGGGGCCACAATGGGGAATCAAAGTTTTATTTAGAAATATATAGGAAACATCCTTGAAAATCTTCTTCTCAAGAACCACTGTGCCTGAAAAGCTGAAACTTATGTGAAAGCATCCTGGGGTAGTGTAGATTCTAAATTGTTCAAATCATGACCCCTGGGGATTGGGCGGGGCCACAATGGGGAATCAAATTTTTTCATAGAAATATATAGGAAAAGTCTTTGAAAATCTTCTTCTCAAGAACCAAAGGGCCAGAAAAGCTGAAACTTATAATGAAGCATCCTGGGGTAGTGTAGATTTTAAATTATACAAATCACAGACCCCCGGGGGTTGGGTGGGGCCACAATGGGGAATCAAAGTTTTACATAGAAATATATAGGAAACATCTTTCAAAATCTTCTTTTCAACAACCACTGTGCCTGAAAAGCTGAAACTTATATGGAAGCATCCTGGGGTAGTGTAGATTCTAAATTGTTCAAATCATGACCCCTGGGGATTGGGGGGGGACACAAT
>NW_026932738.1:0-5343 GCF_032062105.1 Saccostrea cuccullata
TTTGTTTTAACAAGAAAAGCATACAAAATTAAACTCCTTTTTCCAATTATAAAGTCACCGTATTTGAGTCACTAATAATATACATTCTGATTTAGAAAACCTTTATATCATTTTACTTTCACTACTAATAACTAAAAATGATAACTAGTACGACATTAATATTGTCTAAGTTTAAAATGTTCAAACAATATGTCTGTGCTAAACGCTATAGGTTTACACTCGCAAGCAATGGCTTAAGCTTGTGATGCATTGTAGCCTGGCTTTTTGCTGCTACCAAAGGTTATGGAGTTGTAGCGTCCATCTATGGCAATGTCCAGTTCCTCTGGATGTTCTTGACCCTAGACCTGGTTGAAGGCCTTAACCAGTTGTCTCTTCTCACCCATGTCTCTCTTATAGAGTAGCTGTGTTGACCTGGTTGGTGGCCCTTTGCATGGAGCTGTGGTTTAGAAGGTGGAATGTTCAAGACAGCTACCATTTCCCGACTGCGTCGATTCCACATGGAGTGTTCTGCAGGGCTAATTGAAAGTTCCAGTTGATACTGGCAGGATTAGGGCCTGGTTTGTTAAAGGTAGGAATTTCAGTGTATAATTTAGCGTCCATCTATGGCAATGTCCAGTTCCTCTGGATGTTCTTGACCCTAGACCTGGTTGAAGGCCTTAACCAGTTGTCTCTTCTCACCCATGTCTCTCTTATAGAGTGGCTGTGTTGACCTGGTTGGTGGCCCTTTGCATGGAGCTGTGGTTAAGAATGTGGAATGTTCAAGACAGCTACCATTTCCCGACTGCGTCGATTCCACATGGAGTGTTCTGCAGGGCTAATTGAAAGTTCCAGTTGATACTGGCAGGATTAGGGCCTGGTTTGTTAAAGGTAGGAATTTCAGTGTATAATTTATAGTAATTTTTCTGAAAATTACATACCTTACACAGTAGTCTTTTCTGCCACCCAAACCCCCATTTCCTCCCGCCAATCTTCATAGCATTGGGTTCTAGTTTCAGCACTTGCTCTTGGATAATTGCATTCAATAGAGTCACAATTAACACTTTTAAACAACATATCCTCGGTAAAAGTTCAAATATCAATCATTTACAATGACCAGTCGGTATAATAATCAAACAGTCGCTGGTTATTGACATTTTTTATAGCAGCACTTTGTTAAGGCATTTTCTATTTCCTCTCTGTAGTTGTCAGACTCATAAAATTTTTTAGGCACCTTTCGCCTCCAGTACTTGGTTAACTATAAAAATATTGGATTTCGGTCCAAAATCTCATCCAAAGGGTAGTAACTGACATCATCATCATCATTAGTTTCTTGGTTTAACGCAATGGTATTATCGATATCCCCCGTTAAAAATCTTTCACACAACGGCACTTATCCTCCATTTCAAGATTTGAACTAAACAACATTCTCTTTGTAGAGAAACACATCAGTTGGTAGGAACTTTGCTTAAATTATTGATTTCCTTCATCTTTTTGCAAAGTAAAACAGGATGTTAAAGGATTTCTGACACAATATTTATGTATATTTTGAAGTGCTAAATATAAGTCTAATAATCCCAGTAGATGTGTGTAATCAATGCTTTACTGGCCACTCTCACCACATACACTGATAAGACGGCAGTAAAAGCTGCCTGCTGCTTTCAGCAGTCAGAGATAATGAGCTACAGGCTGTGACGTCACAAGTTCTCTCCACATGGTCTCCTCTGTTATCATGCGTTACAATTATTCAGTGTTTATATGCCTTCCTTACACACTAAAAACAATATAAATATATAGAAAGTTATGGAGACCCTGGAAGGGGACATTCCAAGTGTAGATTTTTCTCAGTCAATTGATGTAAGACCTTATCAATTTGAACCTTTGGCTGATACAAGTGACAGCATGCAAAGCACTGGTTCAGAAGAGAAGAACTCAGATATTGAAGAATTTCCCAATAGATTGGTAAACACTGATTGGTAAGTTTTTTAAATATTTATTTATTTGTTTTAAAAAATATTAAATCTTAGAATTAATTTCACAATTCATTTATTTTTTTTCATCAAATTGATCATTTTTCAGATATTTTAATTGTTTATCATTTTTTTTAGATTGATCTCTGTCCTTTATCTTTATCGGCATTTTTCATTGCCTAAATACAAAATTACTTTGTTTAAAGTGATAAGTGTAATTTAATTAATTCTGCAAAATTATTGATAGAAGATCAATACACTGAGAAAAGTACATTATTTTTTGTGTAAAATAGGTGCGAGTGTGGATTTTGCATCTCTATGCCAACAGTAGATGAGTGCATTTGCTGTAAAGAAATAGGAGCAGTCCAAGCTGAAACAGTGACAGGGGACCACCAATGTATAACAGAGAGTCCTATATTTACTGCCAATTGCCTGAATAGACATGTTCTGTACGTTTCCATGTATGAATACCTGCAGAATGTTGGACCTTTAGATGATAACCAACCTCCTCATGAGTAAGTTTATTTCTTTTAACTTCATGAAACACAAAAGAATTATGGCAATGAAATATCAATTTATTTCCATTTAATTACTCTTTCTGTAATCAACAGGTATTTCTTATACATTGTGATTTTTTTTAACTTCAGAATCTACAGGTATCTTGCATACAGAAGATTTGTGAGATGGATCTGGCATTTCCTTGGGAAAAAACACAGAAAAATTTTGCCTGCATGTGTAGTGACAAAGATACGAGAAGCATTTCCCTCAGAACATTATTGCGGGTTCAAATATGCAATGTGAAATTTCTATTCATTGTAAAAAATAATACATTTTGATAAATTACATGTATAATGTCAGTATTAAAATGCAAGATAATTATATGTATGATGAATGAACATTTTACGGAACAAATTATCATAATTTTTGTAAAATAAACAAATGGATTATTTCAACTGTCTTTACTTTTTAATAATAGTCCAATGCACTTGAAATGTCACGTTCGAATAAAGTCAGTTTGATGAGATCTTGTACGTTGCGGAGGGCGAAGTTCAGCCTGTACTTTTTTGTTTTTTGTTTCAACACTTTTGGAGGCAACAGCACTTGCAGTATCCTTTGGTTTTTCTGTGTCTTTACTCTTTTTCAGTGCTTCCTTAATAATCTATAATTAATATAAAAGTACTGTTGCTTAGCAGAGATATGCAAAATTTGGTCTTTAAGAAAAAAGAAGTTTTTTTTATCCAATTTTATATCAGTAATGAAATTCAAGATTAAAATTTACATATATTTATTTTTAAAAATCAGCTTAAAAATTTAATATGTCATCTATTTTATAAATGATTTTCATGTATCCAGTGTAAATAAAATTGGAGGAAATTCCAATGAAAGTAAAGCAAACAAAATATTGGATAAAGAAAATGATATATCAGTTCAATTTTTAATAAATTTTCTAATTGAAAAATGTCAAAATTGTAAATTACTACATTTGCACTCTGTGACAGTATAATACATAGGCATATGAATATAAACAAAAAAAAAAGTACCTCTGCTTTCTGTCGCTTTGCATACGCTCCACGGACCTTTGCTGTTGTCTGTTCGCTACACAGCTCTTCTTCGGTCAAAAGTGGCACATCTGGGACTGCATTTATTCTCAAACGTTTCCTAAATGTTTCCTGAAGTCCCATTTCACTGAGAAGCTTGGGGTCTTGTTGGAAACACTTGGGCGAAAAGTGATCAGAGCATAATCTGTGTCCTGAAGTGGGAGTAAAGTCCTTTCGCCGACAATAATGAGCCCACTGCTTTCTGAGATTAACATCTTTAGGAAAAGTGAAAAAACTTATCCCTTTGCCCTTTTCTGCCTTATTATTACATCCAAATGCAGCGCAATAGACCATTTTACATCATGTACATGTGCTTTCGCTAATAGTAAACAAAGAACTGTGGGGAACTCAAGAGTATCTATGACGTAGAGCCTCGTTATCAGATAAGAAATATGCATATTCTGACCTCCCGGCTTATCAGCATCACACCGCGGGATATACACAAGACTCGATAGAAACACATGTTTTTTTATGTTATTATGATATCGATTGGCATTTTTGACAGGGAAACAAAAGATTAAGAAAATCATGTCAGAAATCCTTTAAGATGAATACAGCGACAAATGGTTGATGTTAAGATGAATACAGCGACAAATGGTTGAATTGTATGTAATACATTCATGTCCATCTAGAGAAATTCTGCTGTATTAAACCATAGTCTTTGCTTGAATGTATCAGAAACAGGCCTTCCTTCAATTTTACGGGGACTTAATGAATATAGAGGTCCATGAGCCACAACAGATCACGTTTCCTAGAAAAGAGCAGAAATCGATCAGTATTTAAAATATTTCATACAAAAGTGGCAATTTGAATTGGAGGGGGACGGGTGGGTGGGTTGTATGCATGATTTGAACAAATAGAATCTGCACTACCCTAAAACAAAAAATCCAAATAACAAAAAAGGTAAGTTTAGTAATATTGACATGTAAGCATTTTTAGGGCCCCGCAAGAATTTGCGGGTGCCCTATAGTAATCACTCTGTCTGTCCGTCTGTCTGTCTGTCACTCTTCCGTCCACAAATTTTCTGTTTTTTTCTAATAACTTTTTTTAAGGTTGCCGAATCAAGTTCAAATTTGGTATGGTAGTTCAGAAGGCAGAAATAAATATTTTGATGCTAAGTTTGGTTCTCTATGTCCCCTGGTTTGGAGCTGGGGTGGTGGGGTAGATTCCTTACCTTTATATACAAAAGCATCGGCAAAGAGAGATAACTGCTGAAGATGTTCCCATTGTAAACTGAATGCTGCTATGAGTCCCTTGGGATTAATTAGCTTTCCTCCTGAAGAAAATCCAGAGCATTATCTTTATCTGTCAAATTGAGATGAATTACCACCTCTGTCTGCAAATGAAGTTTGTTTTGAAGTTAAGTCAATTTGGAATGCTATGAACACTCTGAAATGTGGATTTAAATATAAATTTTTATAATTTATTTTTGTTTAATAGGTATGATTTCATTGAATTCTAATAACAAGAAATAGATTAAAGGAGATTTTTTTATTTACTTTTTTCACTCTATGTTAATTCAAGAATATTATTAATATTTAGCTCTTCTGAGCCAAAGGCTCAAAGAGCTAATGCTACAGTGGCTGGAACGTTATTGTTGACAACTTACACGAACGATCACGTTAAACGCACGATCCCGCACGATTAACGAACGATTAAACCTGATACACGAACGATTCCGCACGCAACGATCTTTCACGTTACACGATCGCTAACGATCTTTCACGCAAACGCACGCTCTTTCACGTTTCGACACGGAAAAGTTTCATTTTTTTTTAAGAATGAAAACTGACAAAACG
>NW_026932739.1:0-5249 GCF_032062105.1 Saccostrea cuccullata
CAGTTCTAGTTTGATTTCAAAATAAGTTGGCACACAAGTAGACTACACAAAGATACATAAAATAGTGCAATGGTTTTTGATAAGTACATACCAGTAGAGCTACAGTCTCGACAGAGACTTCTGGTTATGATAAGTAAATCAGTAAAATCTGTAATATCTTGGTTGTTTCTTACTACGATTAGATTTTGAGTATATGTAGCCTAAGAACGAACTCCTTTGTCTCATTATTTTGTTATGACGTTATTACATATTTATTATATTTAATCCTGATTCGTTTTATACACGGCCGTAGCACACTATTTTATCAAAGACTTTAGAACATTACGATGTCTACCCACTTGAAGTGAGAACCTAGTCAACGTACATGTATACTCCCCACTTAATAAATACATGTCATATCGGTGACATATAAAGTAAATGCCCATCAGATTTTTATCAATAATTTCTTGTGACATTTTTAACTGTATCCCTACGACTCCCCCAGTCTTTTCATCAATCTACTAAAACAATATGAAATAACCTCCTTTAAGTTTCCCAGGAATTATGTGTTGGTTGTAATGAAATGCGACCTTACTTTGTACAAGATATTCCAGGCTTGCAAGCGTCTGGAATCCACTTAGATATCTTTTTTAACTGATTATAAAATTAATATTTTTATGCATTGTAGAGAATGTCAACCTTCTTACAGGTACATTTACATTCATTTCTATATAATAATAATCATGCACGGCTGTGTTTCTTTTAGAAGTACGTGTGACCTTTATGTGGGCAATTAGTTAAAAACCATGAAACAGATCCAGCCATCAGAGGAAGTTTTCTCTGCAGAGAGCGACGTGATTTATCTAATACAGAGCACCAACTTACGGAAGCTTCGGCCCACGTAGCCCGGATGTTGAAGTCTAGGTAGCAGGAATTTCCATATACAAAAGCACCATCTGAACACTTCCCTGTCACTGCAAAATCAGAAATGTCAAAATGTCGCCTGTATCTCACATAGTTTTCTAATTTGAAAATATTTCATAAATCCTAAAATAATATGTTTTTCAATTAAAAATGATTTCGGAAATTTTAAAGAATAGCTTTGCAAATCTAATTATGTTTTGAAGACGGAAAATTTTTATAAATCCGAAAATAATATATTTTTCAATTAAAACATGATTTCGAAAATTTAAAAAAAAATAGCCTTGCAAATCCATTTATGTTTTGATGACGATCCTTTGAATAAAACCATCAATCACTTTTTAGTAGTTTAGATATTTCAGCTATTGTGTAAATTTTAAATTTTGGTCATCGAGAAGCATCAGAATTCTGTCATGGAATCAATTTTAAATTAATTCACATACAAGAGTACATTTTTAATAGGACAATCTCAGTCTCTCAAAAGATACAACATGCTAAATACAGTACAAGTTATATCCAATAACTATTGTGTATACAATCTTTGAATCGATATACGGTACAACACCTCAATAACTTAATACGAAATTTATCCACATATCTCAGGGATGACAATAAATACTTACAATGTCATATTTTATTTCAATCGCTAAACTTTTTTACAATAAAAAATATTTCCTACCTTTTCCACACAAAATTGAGACAAGTAATAATATTAAAGTTTTAGACATATTGACTGTTGACCGACTTTCCATATTTATCTGGCACACATAATAATGGAACCTCTTCTTGATAAGAACACCTCAAAGAAAGTTCTTTCTCTATAGATATTGTTGTTTTCACTTTGTTTCAAACACTTACTGGTTTGTGAGAATATCAAATAGAAGAAAAATAATTTTTTTAATTTATTTTCGAATAAATAAATAAAGATTTATAAACATTATAACTTTCATTCAAATGCGCATGTGAAAAATGCAGAATTTGCTTTTTAACTTTCATTTTTTGTTTCATGGATTGAATTAGGTTCTTCAGAAAAAAAATATACATTGCAGTGATTGCATACATTGAAGTTGTTACTCCAATTCAGATCCACTGGTTATTCATCTTATTTACAAAACAGTATTCCAGTATTACCTGTTTATATTTGCCAAATTATATTTCTACTTAAGAGTTTGCTCTGAGGATAATCATGCAAATTTTAAAACGAGGTACACTACTCAGAGATAAGTTGATGTTACAGAGTTTTCATATATAAATTCAGCATTTCTTTTATTCTTGGTTCTTTATAATGACCTCAGCCAATATAATATATCATATTAGGTCATATTTTGAACTACTTGTAAGACCTTTGTTCTCATACTAAATTAGTCATACCAGTACTAGATTAGGTATGCTTGATCATTATAGGTACCCGATGCCTCTTCTGGAATTTTAGGGGATCTGTGCATATGTCCTCTTTACAGATTAATATTGTTTATAGATTTGTGACGCATTACTACATATTGCCTTGTGCTCAGACATTTTGTTTCATTACAGATAACGATCACTTTAAGCTTACACTGAATTTTAATTTAATCCAGAATTCTAACCTGTGTCCGCTTGTTGAAAGCATTTACTTCAATATTTTTTGTTAATTTTGTGCAAGATTTCAACTTTTTGCAAAGCTTTAATTCCCTCATTTAGTGCAACTCAGAGTTTTGCATATAATGTTTCAAAAAGTTAAACTGCATAAAACTTAACAAACTAGTCTGAGAAAAAAATGCTCGAATCGGAATTTGGAAATAATGCTTCAATATTTTTTAGTTGTTGTTGTTGCACCGAATATCAAATAATAATCAAACTTGATTTTTTATGTATATGTACATTCAAATATCCTATCACATTTTAATTCATCTCGACCGGCCATTAAAACAATTAAAGTCAGAAGGAGAGTAGCCATAGATATATGAAAGCATCAGAGGTGAAATCAGGTGGAAAGGAGGCGTGAGCATCCCCTATCCACATGTGTCGCATAATTTTTGTAAATTTCAAGTCTTCCGTCTGAAACGCAATATTACCCGAAAATTTGCAGACAATGCGAAAAACATCCATAGGTTATATCTACAGTCTTTTTAAAGTCATCATTTCGCAAGTTCTGTGCTCAATGCAATGAACTTTTCAGCAAAAATAATCTATTGTTAAGTCAAACGCTGGATGACGTTTTCAAAGTCATTGTTAGACCATTATTTACATACTGAATTGTTTGTGAAGTATTTTCAGTTTCCCGACAATGACAAGGAGCACATGCTAGGTGTGACCTGTGAACAGAAGATGCTTACTCCTACATGACACCTGATCCCACCTCTGATGTTTTGAGATGTTTTGAAAGCAGTGATCCTGATCTGCATTGTTTCAATAGGCTTTTGAGTTAGATTGCCTTTCATTAGATCAACTTCCCTTACTAATGCAGCAATATACCTTCATCACTGTATACGGGGTTTATATCTTTCAGTTGATTCCATACGCAAAAAGATGCTTTACGTATGTACAATTTCTAAAGCAAGGTAAATTATTGACAAACAAGTTGATAGAACAAGAATATCAGCAGTCTCGTTTAAAGTCAACATTTTGTTCTATGTTCTATGCTCGATACAATGACCTTGTCAACAAAGGACAATTTATCAATTTATCAAAGGATAATCCAGAGAAATGATGGCATCAATCTGACTGTGTTATTTTATTGGCAAAGGCGGGTCAAGATTATTATTATTTGTCTTTGATATTAAGGAGTAAGTGATGTTTCGGATCACATGATGCTAAAGGTTCGTTCATTTTTTTCTGAGAAGAAAGATGAATCCACATAACATATATATGAGCTAAAATTATAAAAGTGGGAAAATATTTAAAAGGAAATCAAATTGGGGAATATTAATTCCCTATTATTCTTAGGATTGACCAATAAAATTAATAAGAATTTTAAACATAGAAAAATAATGTATTTGTCATTTTCTATTCTTATTTTTTATTTTCTTTATTATTTTCATTCAAGTTAGAAAAGTTGTCTAAAGTATAAAGTGATTTAAACACAAATAATGTTGACCGGTTAATAAGACGAACAATATTTGATGACTTTACACTTTCTATGTTTAGAAATAAAAATTAAGTCACTTATAACTAAATTTTAAATCATTTATTTCATTTTCATCAGTATTTCTAAGTCCTTTTGTGTTAAAATTGCTCATTATTTATAGTAGATTTCAAAAGTAGAACATATGAAAATTTCTTAGACACTTTTCCTTCAAAGATAAAATTCCGCGCAGATATAAACTCGGTTTCACATTTCTATGATCAGTTGTACATTTGCGAGAGGGAAGGGAAAATATGTTCTTTCACCTTTCTAACATCTCAGTATAAAATATCATATACATGTATTGAGCAGGTATAATGATATATATTAAAAATCCATTTAAATAATATAAATTGTAAGCAAATTTCGGAAGTTGGATGTGATCACATCGTTGTTCATTTGATTTTTCCGCAATTCATTATTTAATTCTTTAACTAATCAAAAAACAGACCATAATGTCTGCATACCTACCGATTGCAGTCATTTTGCTAAACGAAAAGATGAAGTGTAATACTAATTTTCAAATTACCCCCCCCCTTTTTTCTTTGTTGTTTGATTTATTAAAGTGTAAGGAATTGTGAATTCCATCAGAATAAAACAAAATAATTGAAAGTTACTCTGGAAAACAAAAACAATTGAAAGGTGATGTATAGATAATTACATTGGTAAAGTTTTGACTGACAAGTGACCCATTGCCTACGACCCATCACTCTCGAGGAAAAAATAAAGATCCCCGATTTAAACTCTGTGAATATTCTAAAAATGTGTATAAACTGTTTGTATTTAATCATAGCCATTACATATTATGCAATCATTTTGCTGTGATAACCAATTCACAGAGCAGTTTATGCATAAGCTGTCTGTCAATAGGGATAAAGGGTCATCAGCTTCCTTAAGGAAATACTTCCAATCGATGTCACTCACTGTATCGGTTTCTGAGTGCAGAGAGTCTAACCATGTTATTTCGCCATATGTAAATAAGACGTCATATTCGCCATTAGCTGCCCCAATAATTGGATCAATTTTTAAATGAAAAAGCAATCAGAGATACAGTCAAAATGATTCCATCTATGATAAACCTCTATCAACTAGGATGCAATACAGACTACATTTATTGCAAAGAACTCTTGTGACGTGAAAAAATAGAGTGCATCACTAATGCATTATTTTAGAATGAAGTATTGAATAAAATCCTTTTAAGTCGTAAGTCAATTATAACACAAAATGGTTTTTTTAAATATATATT